>NW_024081981.1:263850-384460 GCF_003009895.1 Hyaena hyaena | reverse complement strand
TTGGATATTCTTTCCTGCTTTGTCAAAGATCAGTTGGCTGTATACTTTTGGGTCCAAATCTGAGTTCTCTATTCTATTCCATTGGTCTATGTGTCTGTTTTTGTGCCAATGCCATACCGTCTTGATGATGACAGCTTTGTAGTAGAGGCTAAAATCTGGGATGGTGATACCTCCTGTTTTGGTTTTCTTTAATATTACTTTGGCTATTCGGGGTCTTTTGTGGTTCCATACAAAGTTTAGGATAGTTTGTTCTAGTTTTGAGAAGTATGCTGGTGCAATTTTGATTGGGATTACGTTGAATGTGTAGAGTGCTTTGGGTAGTAATGACATTTTAACTATGTTTATTCTTCCAATCCATGAGCATGGAATGTTTTTCCATTTCTTTGTGTCTTCTTCAATTTCCTTCATAAGTTTTCTATAGTTTTCATCATACAGCTCTCTTGTATCCTTGGTTAGGTTTATTCCTAGACATTTTATGTTTTTTTTGTGTGCAATTGTGAATGGGATCAGTTTCTTGATTTCTCTTTCTGTTGCTTCATTATTGATGTATAAAAATGCAACCTATTTCTGTACGTTGATTTTGTACCCTGCAACTTTGCTGAATTCTTGGATCAGTTCTAGTAGGCTTCTGGTGTGGTCTGTCAGGTTTTCTATGTAGAGTATCACAACATTGGCAACTTGTGGCGGTAATGCACCAGCCCTGGGGCTTTGGAGAGGAGGAAGTAGAGGAATGGCTTTGGGCTTCCTCTGCTACATGGTTCTTATTCACTGGCTGTTTCTTTAGGAATGCTCCTCCTTCCTTCTCCCAGTTAACTCGAGCTCAAGGGTCACTTTACCAGAGAAACCCCCCCTTTCATCGCCAGTCTGGACCTCCTTGTTTCATGTTCTTCTAGAACCTGTTCCTTTCCTTCAGAGCATTTATCTCAGTTTGTAATTACATATTCATTATCCTGATTATTTGATTTATGACTGTGTTCCCACAAGCCCTATAAACTTCATGAGAATGGAAACGGTGTCTTTATATTTATCATATTATCTCTATTCTGTATAGTACTGGTACACATTAAATGAATGAATGAATTACTCAGAAGAGTGAATGGTATGGAGGACAGTTTCCACTGGAGCCAAACAGTTGATAAGCTTTAGAAAAAGGATGAGGTGGTTTTGAGAATAGCTTATTAGAGTTACCACTGCCTATGTTGGGGTGTCACTCTAAGATAAAGCAGTCATTAATTTCTTTCAATAGATATCTATAATTATTACTTTTGTATCAATTTTCTAACCTGATACTTCAAAGTGGAAAAGGGCAAACCAGTAAGTTAACAGCTGTTACAGATAGAGATATAAATTATTTTTATATATAGATACGTATAATTTCAAACTTTCATATGGAAAAATAATAGTTTTAACTCAGAAAAAAATATTTTGGAAACTGCTGAATTAACGTCATTGATATGATTGATTACAGATGGTGATGTGGATAAATACAAGGCATAGTATTTCAAGGTTAAGTACTACTGTGTTTCAATTAAATTGTGGATCAAAAGAACAAAACATCTTCCTTTGAATTCTCTGAAGTATCAAGTCTCATCTACCCTACAGCTTCTTCTACGAGAGAGTCTTGCTGAGAGAATGCTTTCAAGGGTCAAGGTAAATGGCTTATGATTAGATGGTAGTGAAAACATGAAATACATTGATTATTCTATAGTGTATAATGACTAATTTTACTTAAAATGAGTCCTTGACCTTGTCAGTGCTATTGTTTGCATACCACTTTGGCTTTACACACACACCTCTCCCATCCCCTTCCACTCTCTTAATCTGACATTCTGGATTGCAGTTTTTATTAACGTGTTAATTATGTTGTACTGCTAACTAAATGGCACTTTTGCCCATTCTGTCAGGGTCCGATCAACACGGGTAGACAGATGTTTAGGGATCTTAATGATATGTTAACAAAGAATAATTTTGACATATTAATTGTTTATTCCTCTAGTTGTGAGCCTCTGAAAATACTAATGACAGTAGCCTTGGTTGATTTTACATTTCTTTTAGCTGAGATCATTAGTATACAGAAATGTGGAAATGTCACTTCTGACATTTTTCTTTGCAAAGTCAGTTTATCATACATTTGTAATTTTTTTTCAAAAGAAAATAATTAGGAAGTGAGCACTTTTGTTTATTTTTTCCCCATTAGAAAATTATTCATTTTTGTTAAAAAACTTGATTTTGCTGAAGTTGCTATATAACTGTTATATCAAATGAAGTGTGTGTGTGTATGCACACACACGCATATATACATAGACCACATATCATGTAATAGAGTAACATAAATCCTTAATGTTATCATACTATCTTAATACCTTGTCAGATAAATTTTAAGTGAAAATTTAAATAGTTCAGTTTATAGAACTCTAAAATTCTTTCAAAACAGTCTGTGACTTGAGGAAAGGATTTCATCAATTTCCAGACATTTTCCGCAGTCAGTAGTAAAGTATATACACACATATATATTTAATACACACATATACTTTTAATATATGTGGACATGGGTGATGTAATGCAAAGAAAGAATAAAATACAAATTAAAAAGTACAATTGAAGACATAACTAAGTAAGTATCTGGGGAAAATCATTCAAACATGATAGATAAGGAGTTACTATACTTAATATATAAATAATGTATATTTACTCATGCTAATATTTATTCAAGATTCTAATAAAAAAATAGAATGAAGAGAGGGGACAAAGAATCTGAGCAGATAAGTCAAAGAAGTCATATGTACAGGACAGAAAATATTCACCTTCAGCAATAAATTAAGGAAATGCAAATTATAGTTATCACAAAAACATTTCCCTAGCAAGAATAAAGGTGTATGATTTTTCTTAAAGTAAGAAATTTAGGTCAAAATAGATCACTAAGTTTAAACTTGAAGGTACTGCTCCCAACTCAGAGCAGTGTTAGGTCTTTTACATTTTAGATTTAATCTATCAGGATTCAGAAAGAAGATAAACTCACGTACATGTTAAAAAGTTACAGCAAACCACTACAAACTTTATGCTAATATATCCTTTAAAAAGAAAATTTTAAAATAAAGTTAAAAGGCACAAGGGGCACCTGTGTAGCTTAGTCAGTTGAGTATCCGATAGCTGACTCTTAATCTCAGTTCAGGTCTTGATCTCAGGGTTGTAAGTTCAAGCCACACATTGGGTTCCATGATGGATGTGAAGCCTACTTAAAAAATTTTTTTAATTAAAAGGAGCAAAATTAATGTAAGAAGAAATTTTTAAAAACTAAAAATATGACCATTACATACATTCAGTCATTAATCAAATAAAAATGTACATATATATGAAAACTTCCATGACCAAACAAGAAAATGATGAACTATTCAATTAGTGGTGCTTGGTAACTGGTTATGTATATGGAAAGATAATATGCTTACCTCATTTCATACACATAAGCCAGTTCCAATTGGAAGTAAGATCTAAATGAAGAAAGAAAACTTTAAACATTTTTATGATTATATCTTCATAACTCTTTGTAAACTTGTGATAGGCAATTACCTTTTAATCATCATTCAAAAGCTTGAATAATTGAAAAATAAAACTTTGAATACATTAAAATTATTATAAATAAAGCAAAATGGTAATCGTGGAGAGAAGTTAAACTGACCAATGTATTGTATCTAAAATATGGAAAGTGTTCTTCACCTTAGACTTCGATTACTGGCAATATGGCAAACCAGAGACACTGAAAGCCTCCTTCTATAAACACATAGAAGTGTTTGACTAAATACATACTTTCAAGTTAATAAACAACCCTGTGAGATAATAACAGAAGGTGCCATAGCCAGGATCAAAACAAGAACAAAACTGCAGAAAGATAAGGTTCTAAAACTTCTGGCCATATTGGTCTTCTAGAGCAAAGCGTTCTGGGGACAAAGCTTTGGATTTGCAGTGCCAGGAGACATACTTGACACAGTCCTCAGGTGCTACACCTTCAGTGAGGTGGGTAAGCTAAAAAACCAAAACTGCATAGCAAATTGGCCATCTCATCCTTCACACTCTAGGTAGCAATTAAGAAAAGTCTTCTGATGAATTACAGGACCACTGGCTGGCCTTAAATGGGTATAATGCCAGAATCGATATAATTTGCATAATTTAAAACACACGAATCCAAAAAATATAAAGTGGATCTAGGTCTATAATGCTCTTCAGTACATAGTAAAAACAAATGCAGTTTAACTGTGAAGGAAATATTATTCATGTTTCAAAAAATTCTTGCAAAAAAAAAAACTATCTAAAACAAGTCTCCTAGTATTAAAATTATCAGTGACAACATACAAAATAATTATCTTTTATACATTTACTAAAAGATGGAAACAAAAATATGAGCGATGAAAGATTAAAAAATAAGCATGAAAATTTATAAAAGAACCTAACAAAAGTCCTAAAAATGAAAAATATAGTTCAAGTAAAAAATATAGTTGATGGGTTAGGAAAAAATTAGTCAACCAATAATCACAAGAAATTTCTCATGATATAGCACAGAATTAAAATAAGGTAAATATGAAAGAAAGATTTCGCAACATGGAATATGGAGGAAAAAATGGAAGAGAGGAAATATTTAAAAGAAAATGGTGCAAATTTTATTCAGAATTGATAAAAGTCATGAATCCTTAGATTCACGAAGCCCTAAGAATTTCAAACACAATGTATAAATAAAAATTGACATCTGAAAACATCATAGTGAAAGTACCATACATCAAAAATATCACTCTAAATAAGAAAAAGCAAAAAGAGATTCTTAAAAAAAAATCCTAATGAGACTGGCACCTGATTTCCCAATAGCAAAGATGGAAACCAGAAAGCACTGGACTGATATGTTTAAAGTCTTGAAATAAAATTGAAAACCTAGAGTTCAAAGCTTAGCAACTCTATATTTTAATAGTAAGTGGAATAGTAAAACATTTTCATGCATATGAAAAAAAGAAGTGATAAAAATATAGACCTAAATGATTTCTTCTGTCTCAGAAAAAAACGTCTGAGATGAAGAAAATGTTAAAAACATGGATAAATGTAAACAAAAATGAACATATAAAGCAATTATAATTATAGCATTAAATCAGTTGTAGCATTAAAAATAAGTAAAAATATTAGATAATAATTCTATTAAACCAGGAAGGAAATAATGGTGCTAAAGTATTCTAAAGACCCTGGGGTAAATAGACTAACTTTTTAGTCTTTATATGTGTCAACATTTCTGCTGTGATATTAAAGGAAAAGAAAAGATATACTTTTTGTTTTAAAGAATGTATACATTTTAAATGAGTGGAGGCTAGTAAAATGAGGAAGAAATAAAATGAAAAAGAAATCCTCAATCTATTTAATTGAAAGAAAGAGGGAGACAAGACAGGCAAATTTAAATACTCTCATATATACCTATTCAGCACTTTTTTAAACTGATTTACTCATTATTTCTCATAACAATCCACAATCCTAAGAGGCAGATAGTATTATTATCCTCATCTACATTTTACAACTGAATGATAATGAAATGTCACTTTTAAAAAATTCAGCTAAGTTACTTACAGGCAACATAATAACCTTAAATATACTTTTTAAAAATTATAATAAAATACACATACTATAAAATTTACCATTTTTACTTGTGATTATTAAATACTAACTTTGTTTAACTTTTTCTTTTACTAGGGCAAAATGAGGAAATAAAAAGTATATTTTGGAATGAAGACGAGTGTGAAGTATTGGCATAAGATACACAAATAGGTCATTGGAACACAAAAAGAATATAGAAATAGAACCACATGTATATCTTTTCTTGATTGTCATCAAAAGCACAAAGTCAATTCAATAAAGAAGAGTGGTTTCAATAAATAATGCTGGAACAACTTGCTAACTTTATGGCAGGTTGTTGAGGGAGTGGGTGAAAATGAACCTGAGTCCCTACCTCACTTTATATGGAATGAGTTGGGATGGCTCATCGACCTAAATGTCACAACTAAAACCTCATAGTTTCTGAAAGAAAATAAATGCAAATATCTTTGCAACCTTTAGGATGGCAAAGATTTCTTAGACTGTGCGCACATACACACAAAAGAGTAACCATAAAAATAATTGATAAATTGAATTTCATTGAGCTTAGGAGAAAATATTTCCAAAATATTTATTCAACAATGGCTTTTATACAAAATATACATAGAGCTCTTAACTTAAAAAATGGGCAGAAACCTTGAAAAGGTATTTTACAAAAGAAAAGAATAAACCAATAAACCTATTCAAAGGTACCTAACACCATTCTCCATTAGGGAAATGCAAATTAAAACTAGAACATTACAATGTCACATCTACTACAATTGCTAAAATCAAAAGACTGATGAAAGATTATGCTTCTGCAAAATTCATATGTGATAGAATTGGAGGTGCGGCCTTTGGGAAGTAATTAGGTGCAGAGGAAGTCATTGAAGTAGGGCCCTCGTAATGGAATTGATGTCCTAATAAGAAGAGAAAGAGAGGGGCGCTTGGGTGGCTCAGTTGGTTAAGCGGTTAAGCATCGACTTCAGCTCCGGTCATGATCTCATGGTTTGTGAGTTTGAGTCCAGCATTAGGCTCACTGTTGTCAGTGCAGAACCCACTTTGGATCCTCTGCCCCCTCTGCTTCACTCTCTCCCCTCCCTCCCTTCCTTCCTTCCTGTCTCTTTTCCCCTTCCCTTACCACCATGTGATGACACAGGAGAAAGTGGCCATCTGCAAGTCAAGAACAGAACTCTCATCAAGAACTGGATCATGCCAGAACCTCCTCTTGATCTTGGTTGGACTAGCCCGATCTAGCCTCTAGAATTGTAGGAATTAAATATCTATTGTTTAAGCTCCTGAGTCTATTTTTTTGTTTGTTTGTTTGTTTTTAATAAAAGCAGCTTGAGCTGACTGAAACCAACAATAAATGTTTTTGAGGACTTAGAGCATCTGAAAACTCATATATTGCTAGTGGAATATGCAGTGGTACAACCACTGTGGAATCTCATTTAAAGTCTGTAAAGTTAAATACTCTGACCCAGCAATTCTCCATCTAGATATTGATCCAGTGGAAATCAAGAATATTCATAGGTGGCTTATTCACAGTAACTGAAAACTTGAAACAGTTTAAATACTGATCAGCAGTAGATGGATAAGCAATTGTGATATACAACTCAGTCACTGTAAATAAGATTTTTAAAACCACAGCTGCCTCCAGTAAAATGGATGACTCTCAAAAACATTCCGAATCCAGACAAAAAGCAAACTGTGTGATTCTATTTATGTTAGGCCAAGAATAAGGAAAATTTATCTATACTGATAAAAATCAGAAAGTGGTGGTGGTGGTGGGGTGAACTGATTGAAAGGAACACACAAAAATGTTCTGTAGTGAAAGAAAATCATCTATATTTTTATAGATTGGCAGTTACTTGGAACTATAAACTGACTTATATAATACTTAAGATCTGTGCATTTTATTGTATATGGCTTAGACCTCAATTATATAAAAGTTATTAAGCAAAGGATAACTAAAAATTCAGGCTGTTGATTCATTTTGAACAAATTCACCTTCAGGGTGTAATTCCTAAGCAGTGTTCCTCCCAATGAGTAATTCGGACCACCTGCATAGAAATAACCCCCAAGAGCTGTTTTAAATATTATATTCCAGTACCTTACCCACATCATATCAATCAGAATAAAATGCATTAATATTGCATGTTACATTTTCTAGTTTAGACAAATGGTCACCATTCTTATGTACCATTATTATGCTGGATATAAATCGATAAGAAAAATGTTACCCTAGAATGGCTTCTTTCTCTCCAGTATTTTCCATTTCCTCTCTGAGTACAATATGAATGATATCCCTGTGTTCATCTCTTTCTATAAGAATAGCAAAGTCCTAGGCCCTAATGTTTTGGTGGAAAGAGCACCTTAGGTTGAATCATTCTCCATTGGTCAGAAATAGTCCACACATTACTATTAACAGCCTGATTAGAATCAGCCTATCAATGCAGCCTATCAGAACATTTGAGGACCCTGGTTCTGCTAAGTCATAAATTACTTTTTCCAGTTTTACTTTATCAGCATTCATTAGTTCAATTTAAATCACTACGCAAACTATCACTTGTCTTGAGGACAAGAATTTTTTCTTCAATGCCATTTCGAGCTCAAAATCTAGTGCATGTTAGGTGCTTAGTAAATAATGGTTGATTCAATGTAAGAATTAATAAAGCAAAAAACTGCTCTGTAGCATATCCCCGTATAATTCCTATCCTTGCCACTAATCAGCATCTTTGGGACACAAATACTCTACCCATTACTAATTCATTCTATTTTTCTCACTTGTAGCCTATGTATTTCATTTTGATTTCAGAATATTAGGAAAGAAGTAGCCCTTTCCTGCTCCCAAGATGTGATAGGAACAGCCCTATCCTGCCCTGATAGGAACTGTGGACTCCAGGAACACTAAATTGTTTGCAGTTCATTTGCACACACTAGAATGTTGCCTGCCTTATTGCTTTTGGTTATGATCCACCCTCCCCCCCAAAGCCCCACCAAAAATTCTCTGATCCTTTGGTCTCAGTAGAGGCAGCTGCTCCTCTCCCAGGTGCCTGCAATATCACATGCCCTCCCCAAAACTTTTTATCCTTTTATATTAATCTGTACCATATTCCACATTTGTAACTATCTCTTTCATTAGAGTATGAGCCTATTATGTATGATGAATATAAGTATTGACCTCTATATAACTCTAACACATGGACGTCCTTAACTCACATGATTTGAGAGAGTGCATTCTCTCAAATGTTGAGTTCACACACAAAGTACCCACAGCATTTCACATATTGCTGCCCAATAAAGATAGGAATCAAATAAGATCATATCTCCTTCCAATGGTTACTAATTTTTTAATAGTTTCCAAACTGTGGGGGTGGGTTTGACATTAAAATCACCAAATCATTGTTAATGAATCTTTCTACCTTGTGGGGGAGGGAGGAGGCGAGACCTTTACCTATGTCTAATCCTCTGGCATCACTCCTATTCTTTATATGGAGTAACAAGAGCTTGAACCAAGATGATGACTATGGATATGGAAAGGAAGAAATGGCCATGAACAATACTCACATAGACATCAGCCCTGCTCATGCAGGAGGATGAAGAAAAGGCAAGAAGGATGCACAGATGGTTGCAGAGCGTTGAGCCTGTCAGCTTTCTGGGGTACGAAGAATGATCTATTTATTTGACAGAAACCTGCTGATAGCTCTGGCCTATGGAGAGACAAAGGGATGTTATTCCAAGCAGAGGCCAGAGCAGCATGAACATCAGACAGTGACATAGCCCTGAAAGAACTGGCCAGGAAAAGCTAGGACTGAGAGCTGAGATTGGCCACTTCCCTCTCTTTTATGTGTTGCCCAGATTCTCCTCCTCCTCTCCAAAGCTTTCATCTAGCTGAGTGCTACTCACCCTTCTAGAATCAGCCAAATATTTGTGTAGGGCTTTATAGTTCATGAAGCCCTTTCACATACACGGTCTCATCAACCCTATGAAATAGAAATGCATTCCTATTTTATAGTCAAGGAATCTGAATGGTAGTAAGAGGCAGAATAAAGAGTTGAGCAGAGGGATTGTGATGTTTTTTTCAATCTCTACTATTTAACAATGTATCAGTTTCTCTAGGAGACAGAAGCATAAGACAAGGTCTTTTGACCACAGGGTCCATCATCTTTTGGGGGGAAAACAAACATTAAATATATCAGAGGATTAGAGATTAAGTGTGTGAATTGATAACTATATATTAGTAAGTGTATAACAGTACATCAACATAAAGTTCTGTACAAAACCTGCCAAATTAAAATCCAGCATGCTATTTGTGAGAGGAATCTTTAAATATTTATTAAGGGCTTAGTGGCCAAAGACAGAATAATACAGATCTAGAGCTTTTATGGAGATTTTATAGGACCTCTAAACTATTTGACTACATAGGACCTCTATCTTGAGAAGCAGAATTTCTTCACTTATAAAAATGTAGTTTGGGGGCACCTGGGTGGCTCAGTTGGTTAAGCATCTGACTTCGGCTTGGGTCATGATCTCGCAGTTTGTGGGTTCGCGCCCTGCATTGGGTGCTGTGCTGACAGCTCAGAGCCTGGAACCTGTTTCAGATTCTGTGTCTCCCTCTCTCTCTTCCTCCTCCAACATTGCACTCCATCTCTCTCTCCAAAATTAAATGAACATTAAACATTTTTTTAAATGTAACTTTTTTTTGCCTCTTGCCAAATAAAATAAAGCACACATATAAAAGAAAAGCTCCATAAATTCAGCATGGTTGTAAAAAAAAAAAAAAAAAAAAAAGAAGCATATTTGTAAAATAATACATGTATTTTAACATTTTAGCCTGAAATATGGAGTTCCTGATGTGTATGGTAGAAATATATGAGCTTCATGTTCACTGACTTTCTTATATTAAAAATGCACTACTTAGTAAAGCAGAATAAACTAAGAATTGATTTCAAAAGGGAATAATTTAGATCTCCTAGAGGAAATCACTTTGACCCTGACTTAAAATAATTCACAGTACATAGATCCTCTCTAAGGATCATGGTTTCTTCTTTGAGGATTAGTTTTTTTTTTTCCAAGCAGGTGGTAATTACAGTTTTTAGTCTAGTGTGTGTGGCAATAAAAGGGGGTGCAGTGTTGAGATTCTTCTCTAAACCCAACCCAGTACCACAGTCTTCAACAAAGCTGCAGTAAAATAGGCTTCAGCCTTAAAAGACTTTCTACCAAATTCCATGATATTTACAAACAGAGCATTTTTTTATCCTTGAAAAAAAAAAAAAGAAAAACAGCTTCGAATCACTCTTCCTGGGTTATTCAGACAATATCTTCCTTCAGTTTATTGCCATCCAGGAGATGAGTTCTCTGTTCCAGTTAAATAACAGACTCTGGATTAAAAGAGTTCAAACAAGAACAAAGAAGGGAAGGTTCTATGTAAGAAGGGCTTGTGTTAGAGAGGGAGCAGATAACTCATTTATTTGTTAAATGAAGCTATTATCTTCTTCCATGGAGGCTGTAATGCAGAATATAGGAAACAGAAATGTCTAGAGGCCTATCTTGAAGAGGAGAAGACTGAGTCATCAAAGACACCCAGTTGTGTGTGGGAGTCATCACTGGGGGTTGAATTATCAGGCCAAAAACAACTAGGCATGGCTCAGTTTCTGGAGCTGTTTCATGTCAGGGTTAACTCCCACTTCAAAGAAACCCAGCAGACGGGAAATGAAAGTTCAGGACATCTTCCTTTGAATCTGTTTTCAAAATGGCTCATGCAGTTTGCTGGCTGGTATCTTGCAAAGGCGTATTTCAAGGTTCATCATTACTATTTGCCTTTTATCAAGAGCCAATAATATGCACTGAAGATGCACATGTACGTATAAATTACTATTCTTCACTTATGAGGTTGGTGATGATAACACTGCAATTCTTTTGGGAGAATATAGCTAGAAAACTCTATGAGTGACCCCCACACATCCTCAATAAGAAAACCAGGTCCAAATCAAGTAGTTGGAAAAGTTATTAACAAGAGAGGAGAAGACTTTCAAGGGAAGACCAAATACGAGGAGGTGGATACACGTTTCACAGAAGGGAGCAAATAAGCATTTGAAGGAAAAAAGGAGAAAAATAAAGACACTCCATCCTCCCTCCTTCCTGCTTCTGATTGTCCCAAATGAATCATCTGTACCTTCTTGGTAAATAGATCTTCATCTTGTGAGGAAAACAAAATCTCTCTGAGTAGCTTCGAACTCTGATCCTTGGACTTCTAATCCTCAGGCATATGATGGTTTGAGGTCAATATGTTCTCTCTGCAGTGGCCCAGATCATGTCTGTACCTGGTAATCCAGATCTAACTAGGCCATGTGAGCATGAGCATGAAAACAGAGCTCATCATAATTGCCAAGAAGTCAGTTTTGTCTAGCCCTAGCCTAAACCAACTAATTTAAAAGCTACCAGGAGACATCTCATAGCTCAGTTAAACAAAGACATAAAAGAGCCCTCTCTGGGAGAAGAGACCCTCTTTTTTTCAGATATTCTGATCTCATAACACTTCTCTCTTTCTGGCTATGTTCACAAACAGCATCTCCATTCTAGGCTCCAACAGCCATTGAACCAAAATGGGGAAAATTATGGTGAAGGAGATTCTAGCACTAACAAAGTCCCAGGAAGTCCTTGACGTTACCACTCTGACTCAAACAAGGGGTCTTGCTATTATTATTTTGCATAACTGAGTTCACATTTTCTTTCCTTTTCACATTCTTTCTTTTATGTTAAAGATTTCATAGCATGAATTTTTCATCTAAATTTTTAAATAGTTAATATACATTTCTTTGTAAAGATGTAAAAGATCTGTATGCTGAAAACTACAGAAAACTTATGAAGGAAATTGAAGACGACACAAAGAAATGGAAAAACATTCCATGCTCATGGATTGGAAGAACAAATATTGTTAAAATGTCAATACTGCCCAAAGCAATCTTCACACTGAGTGCAATCCCAATCAAAATTGCACCAGCATTCTTCTAACAGCTAGAACAAACAATCCTAAAAGTTGTATAGAATCACAAAAGACCCCGAATAGCCAAAGTCATGTTGAAGAAGAAAACCAAAGTGGGAGGCATCACAATCCCAGACTCTAGCCTCTACTCTAAAGCTGTAATCATCAAGACAGTATGCTAATCGCACAACAGACACATAGACCAATGGAATAGAATAGAGAACCCAGAACCAGAGCCACAAAAGTATGGCCAATTATTCTTTCACAAAGCAGGAAAGAGTATACAATGAAAAAAAGACAGCCTTTTTAACAGATGTTGCTAGGAGAACTGGACAGTAACATGCAGAATGAAACTGGACCACTTTCTTACACCATACACAAAAATGAACTCAAAATAGATGAAGGACCTAAATGTGAGACAAGAAACCATCAAATACCTAGAGGAGAAAACAGGCAACAACCTCTTTGACCTCAGCCTCAGCAATTTCTTACTCGATACGTCTCCAAATACAAGGGAAATAAAAGCAAAAATGAACTATTGGGACCTCACCAAGATAAAAAGCTTCTGCACTGCAAAGGAAACAATCAACAAAACTAAAAGGCAACCAACGGAATGGGTGATATTTGTAACTGAAATATTGGATAAAGGGCTAGTATCTAAAATCTATAAGGAACTCCCCAAACTTCACACCCAAAAAACAATCTGGTAAAGAAATGGGCAGAAGACATGACAAGACACTTCTCCAAAGAGGACATCTAGATGGCCAACAGACACATGAAAAGATGCTCAATGTCACTCATCATCTGAGAAATACAAATTAAAGCCACTTTAAGATACTACTTCATACTGGTCATAGTGGCTAAAATGAACAAACCAGGAGACTATAAATGCTGGCGAGGATGTGGAGAAAGGGGCACCCTGTTGCACTGTGGATGGGAATGCAAACTGGTGCAGCCACTGCAGAAAGCAGTGTTGAGGTTCCTCAAAAAATTAAAAATAGAAATACCCTAAGGCCCAGCAATAGCACTGCTAGGAATTTGCCCAAGGGATACAGAAGTGCTGATGCATAGGGGCACATGTTTACAGCAGCACTTTCAACAATGGCCAAATCATGGAAAGAGGCTAAATGTCCATCAACTGATGAATAGGTAAAGAAGATGTGGTTTATCTATACAATGGAATACTACATGGCAATGAGAAAGAATGAAATCTGGCCATTTGTAGCAACATGGATGGAAATGGAGGATATTATGCTAAGTAAAATACGTCAGAGAGAGACAGATACCGTATGTCTTCACTCATATGTGGATCTTGAGAAACTTAGCAGAAGACCATTGGGGAGGGGAAGGGGAAAAAATAGAAGGAGTGAGGCAAACCATAAGAGACTCTTAAATACTGAGAAGAAACTGAGGGTTGATGGGGATGGGGGAGAGGGGAAATGGGTGATGGGCATGGAGGAGGGCACTTGTTGGGATGGGCACTGGGTGTTGTATGGAAGCCAATTTGATAATAAATTATATTAAAAAGATAAAGAAAAGGGAAAAAAAGGTGGGGGCAGGGGTCATACACTGTCCAGGTCCTGGCCTTTCAAGCAGTGTTTTTGGAGTGTGTTGCATGCTCTTCTTGTGACTGGTTGCTTTATGTCCCTACTCGTAGCAGTGGTTTTGGCCTTCCACCAAGTGTGCTTTGATTTGTTTGTTGAAGTAGCCCTTGAAAAAAAATTTTAAAGGAGGGGGGAATGGTGGAAGAAGACTTGTCCTATACAAAGAGAGAAATGATAGGGGTGGGGAAAAAGAAAAAAAATTGATCAGGCAGAGAATCAGAGAAACTATGTATCTTCATTGAGAGAGAGAGAAAGAGAAAAAATAAAGGAGATACAGAAGAGGTAAAAAGAATGGATTTTAAAACATCAGCTTAAACCAACAACCAGAATTCAGAAGTAATAAGAGGAAGAAAGAAAAAAAAAACCAACATGTATAAATACATAAAATAAGAATTGACCAGGAATCGAATCAGAAAATGCAAAACCTCTGGACCAGTATCTGATGGTACCTTGGAACTGGTGGCTGTGCTGGTCTGGAGGAGGGACTGTCTGGTTAGATCGGTGTCAGTCTTGCTCTGTTAGATAAGCAGTTACCAGGCATGAAGGGTGTGGTTTGGTGCAGGCAGGTCCTGCCTACACTGTGGGCCAGCTGTCCCTTTCCCTGAAGCCCCACCTTGTTGGTGATGGGGAGAAAAACGGCAACACCCCAGCCTCTCCTCCCTGGATTGGGCATCCCAGACCGCTCTGGTCAGGCTGTCCTCACAGTGCCAGGTATACCCGTTTCTCCTGCTCCACAGTCTCCCACGACCCGCGGGTGCTCAGCTGGATTCAAACCCCTATGTCTTAAAGGACCACATTCAGAGTGCCCCACTTCCAGGTAGTGCCACTCTGCCCAGCTGAAAAAGGGCTACTGGCTGGCAGGTGCCTGCAGAGTCTTTTGTCCTTGGAGCAGCTTTACAGTTCTTCCGCAGCACTCCAGGGAAGGGACTGCACTCTCCAACTGCACCTCTGAACTGGTCACAGAGCCCAGGGCTGACCCCCCCTTCCCTCCCTGGGCACGTACAAGGCAGCTGGTCCCAGTCCAGAGGTGGTCCTGCAACCCTGGACCGTCACTCCTAAGGCTGTTTCCAAGTTAGAAACTGGTTCTTTCTCTGTTTTTTCTGTTCCCCAATCTGCGATCTGGAGAGGTTTTCCGCTTGTCCAAATTCAACGTCTACACTTCCACAGCCTCTTTCTCTTCCTTTGGGCTCTCCACAGAAAGGGATCCCTCCCCTCCGTGCCTCTAGCTCCTGTTTTCTCTCTCCAAATTCACAGTCACACACCTATAGCCCACCAAGCTGTCCTTATGGGCCCTTGGAGATGTTTCTGTCACTCTAGCCTGGATTCCTGGAATTCCAAGTCTTCTGGCCTCAGTATTGCTCTTTTTGAGGGAGGAGGGAACTTCAGGCCCCCCTACTTCTCTGCCATATTGACTCCTCCCAATCTTTTATGACATATGGATTTTGATTTCAGAGGTAGGAAGGCTATCTCTATTAAACGATTTTAAAGGAATTCTCAGATGTTTCTAATGCTATTATATAATGTCATTTGGCCTTTTTCCTACTGTATAATGTGATAAATGGATCCAACTTTATTTTGTTCCATTTCTGGATCCATTGTGAAATGCTAAGTTCTCAGATAAATGTCAGGGCTTTGTTTTTGTCTTTCAATTTTTTCCCATTGTCCTAGTCACGTTTTGTATTTTAATATCTGGTAGAACTAGTTCATATACATTGCTCGTTTTGAAAAAGTAGGCCTGATATTTTATCTTTCCAGTGAGTTAGATTTTATTATTCCAGACAAAACAATAAGGAAATTGATAATTCTTTTGTATGTGGATATCCAGTTTTCCCAGTACCATTTATTTTTATTGATTTTAATTGAGGAAAAGTTGAGATACAATATTACATTAGTTTTAGGTTTACCATGATTCCGCAATTCTATAGGTTATGCTATACTCACAACTGTAGCTACTACCATCTGTCACCATACATTGATACTACAATACCATTGACTATATTTCCTATGGTATACCTTCCATCCTCATGAGTTACTCCTCCCATACCTGATAGTCAGTACCTCTTACTCCCCTTCACCCATTTTGCCCAGGCTCCTAACACCTTCCTTCTGGTAACCTCCAGTTTGTTTTCTGTATTTATGGGTCTGTTTCTATTTTTGTTCATTTTTGCTTTTAGTTTGCACATGTAAGAGAACTTATATGGTATTTTTCTTTATCTATCTGATTTATTTCACTTAGCATTACACCCTCTATGTCTATCCATGTTGTCACAAATCACTAGATCTCTTTGTTTTTATCACTAATATTCCACTGTACATTCCCAATACCATTTATTGAAGACTTTCCTTTCCCCACTTGGTGCCTTTATCAAAGATTAGTTCACTGTATATATGTGGATTTATTTCTGAACTCTAGATTATGTTCCATTAGTCTCTGTATCTGGTTTTATGCCATGATGTTTTGATAACTATAGTTTTGTAATATAGTCTGAAATTAGGAAATGTAATGCCATTGGCTTTGTTCTTTCTTCTCAAGATTGCTTTGACTATTCCAAAATGCTTTGGTCTTTTGTGGTTCCATGTAAATTTTAGAATTGTTTTTATGAAAAATGCCTTCAGAGTTTTGATAGAGATTTCACTGAATTTGTATATTGCTTTGGGTAGACATTTTAACAATATTAATTCTTCCTATCTAAATGCATGATATTTTTCCATTTACCTGCATCATCTTCAATTTCTTTCATCAATATTTTAGAGTTTTCAGTGTATAGGTCTTTTACTTCCTTGGTTAAATTTATTCCAAAGTACATAATACTTGATAGTACTGTAAATGGGATGGTTTTCTCAATTTCTCTTTCTGATAGTTCATTGTTAGTACATAGAAACACAACTAATTTTTTATATGATTTTGTGTCCTGAAACTTCACTGAATTTATTAGTTCTAATATTGTTTGGTGGAAACGTCAGGGTTTTCTCTTCTATATATAAGATCATGTCATCTGCAAACAAAGATGATTTTACTTCTTTCCAATTTGGATGCATTTTATGTCTTTGTCTTACCTAAGTGTTACTAGAACTTCCAGTACTATGTTGAATAAAGGTGATTAGAATATGTATCCCTGTCTTGTTCCTGATCTTAGAGGAAAACTTTCAACTTTTCACCAATGAGTATGATATTAGCTGCAGACTAGCCATATGTGACCTTTATTATGTTAAGGTAGGTTTCTTTTACACCTTATTTGTTGAGAGTTTTTTCTCAGAAAAAAATGTTGACCTTTGTCAAATGCTTTTGCTCCATCTATTACAATGATCAAATGATTGCTTTCCTTTATTCCTGTTCAGTCACCAATGTCTCCCTGAAGCCTAGAATCCTGTCTTTGCTCCTAGCAGACACTATGTGAGAACTGGACAGCAACATGCAGAAGAATGAAACTAGATCATTTTCTCACACCATGCACAAAAAGAAACTCAAAATGGATAAAGGACCTGAACGTGAGACAGGAAACCATCAAAACCCTAGAGGAGAAAGCAGGAAACAACCTCCTTGACCTCCACCGCAGCAACTTCTTACTTGACACATCCCCAAAAGCAAGGGAATCAAGAGCAAAAATAAACTGTTGGGACCTCATCAAGATTAAAAGCTTCTGCACAGCCAAGGAAACAACCCAGAAAATTAATAGGCAACCAACGGAATGGGAAAAGATAGTTGCAAATGACATATCAGATAAAGGGTTAATATCCAGAATCTATAAGGAACTCACCAAACTACACGCCCGAAAAACAAACAACCCAGTGAAGAAATGGGCAGAAGACATGAACAGACACTTCTCCAAAGAGGACATCCAGATGGCCAACAGACACATGAAACGATGCTCAGCATCCCTCCTCATCAGGGAAATACAAATCAAAACCACACTGAGATACCACCTCACGCCAGTCAGAGTGGCTAAAATGAGCAAATCAGAGAACTCTAGATGCTGGCGAGGATGTGGAGAAACGGGCACCCTCCTACACTGTTGGTGGGAATGTAAACTGGTACAGCCCCTCTGGAAAACAGTGTGGAGGTTCCTCAGGAAACTAACAATAGAACTCCCCTATGACCCAGCAATAGCACTGCTAGGAATTTACCCAAGGGATACAGAAATGCTGAGGCATAGGAGCACATGTACCCCAATGTTCATAGCAGCACTCTCCACAATAGCTAAAACATGGAAAGAGCCTAAGTGTCCATCAACAGATGAATGGATCAAGAAGATGTGGTTTATCTATACCATGGAATACTACATGGCAATGAGAAACAATGAAATCTGGCCATGTGTAGCAACATGGATGGACCTTGAGGGTGTTATGCTGAGCGAAATAAGTCAGGCAGAGAAGGACAAATATCATATGTTTGCACGTATAGGAGGATTAGGAGGAACTTGACGGAGGACCAAGGGGGAGAAGAAGGGGGGAAATGGTGGGGGAAAGGGAGAGAGGCAAACCATGAGAGACTCTTGAATGCTGAGAACAAACTGAGGACTGATGGATGTGGGGGGGGGGGAGGGATGGGCATGGTGAGGAGCACTGAGTGTTATAAGGAAACTAATTTGACAATAAACTATTTGTAAAAAAAAAAAAAAAGAAGAAGAAGGGAAACATGAGAGTTTAAAAAATAAATAAAAAGAAAAAAAAGAAAAAAATAAAGATGTCTTTTTAATATTTTTGCTGCTTTTATAAATAGGATATTAACTATTCTATTAAATATTTTATATATACATATATATCCTATATATTTAGTGTTAAGTATGTTCACAGTGTTGTGCAATAGAGGTCTAGAACATTTTTGCCTTGCAAAATTGAAATACTATACCCCTCCATTATAGTTTAAGTTTTATATTGTGTATATGAACAGTTAATATCTACATTTTGTTTTATTTTCTGTTTCACCAGCTTTCTAAATCCTTTTATAGTTTTTAATAGTTTTAAATTGATCATCTTTGGTTTCTGTATATATTACATCTGCAAATAGCGAGAGTTTTATCTCTTCCATGAAAATTTGTTTACTTCTGATTTTTTCTCTTGTCTCTGTCTTGGCTATGATCTCCAGTAAAATGTTAACTAAGAGAGGTGATAGTGAACATCCTTATCTTTTTCCTGTCCTTAGTGACAAGTTCATTAAGATAATTTTATCACATTTGCTATATTTGGTTTAGTCTTATTTTTATTGGAGTTTTAAAAAAATTCTAAGTAAGCAAGATGTTGAGGTTTTTCAGTATTACAAGTTATTTCTTCTTAGATATATTAATATGATGGATTATACTAATAGATTTCTTATCACTAAGCCATCTTTCCTTTCCTGTAATAGATTAAAAATGGTCCCAATGTGTTGTTCTTTTAATGTACTTGAGGATTTTGTGCTTAATTTGGATATTGTACCTATATTCAAAAGTGAAACTGGGGCGCCTGGGTGGCTTAGTCGGTTAAGCGTCCGACTTTCGCTTAGGTCATGATCTCGCGGTTCGTGGGTTCGAGCCCCGCGTCGGGCTCTGTGCTGACTGCCAGCTCGGAGCCTGGAGCCTGTTTCAATCTGTGACTCCCTCTCTCTCTGACCCTCCCCTGCTCACGCTGTCTCTCTCTCTCTCTCCTAGAAATAAATAAAAATTAAAAAAAAAAAAAAGTATTAAAAAAAAAAAAGTGAAACTGACTTGTAACAGTCTAAGTCAAACTTGGTCTTTTTACTTCTTTTTCTATATCTGGAAACAGTTAAAAGAGCATTGAGTTATCTGCTTTTTAAAGGTTTAGTTGAATTACCCCATGAAACCTAGAAAGTCATCTGAGCATGGCATTTTAGGTGGGTTGCCCCATGAAAACTTTCTCACTCTCTTTTGCCCTTTGTTAAATGGAGTTTTTCAATTTTTTTTCTTTCCCAGAGTCACTGTTGGTAGTATATTGTCTTAGAAAACCATCCACTTCCCCTAGTTTTTATTTCCATGTTTTTAGTGAAGAAACTGAAGTTAGGGACATGCACGGATACAGTGAGGACTTTAGGCCAGATGGCTCATCCTCCTGCACATCAGTTCTATTAACAATGTTGTTTTAAAATATACCACGCTCTTTGAAATGGAATGGCGCATGGGGGAAGTGACTGGGAGGGGGCACCTTAGTGGTGGTAGTAAAGAGGGCACCCTGCACCGCAGTTAGTAGGAACACACACAATACTGAGAGTGATTAGGGAAGAACACAAAATGAACTGTGGTGTAAATATATTCAATGAATAATAGGAATAGAAACAGCTGGAAATAGATTCCTGAAGTCACAAAAGCATGGGGCATATTTGGAAATAGCATTACATATTAGGAAAGGAGATAATTAAAATTAACTTTGGTTTAAATACATTCATTAATAATAGGAATATGAAAAGCTGGAAACTGGAAAAGGGCCTACCTATAATTTAAACCATTTTTCCTTTTTCAAAAGCTAAAAGAATTTTAGAAAAGAAAAATTTAATTTGCAAGTTTCTTCAGTCATTTATATTTCTAGTGAAGAGCAATAAATATGATCAGTAACAATCCTACAGACATCAGGAAATCCTAATAGGGAAATATCCTTACACTAGTCTGTACACGAAGTTCTGCATGAGTCGTATGTATTTTAGAGGAACTCTAAAGCTTGTATGTAGCATAAATCTCAGAATTGGAGAAGAGCTCTCATACCTACAGAATGACACAGCAAGAGACTGAGTTTTCCTAAAGAAAAAGGTGCTAAACACCAGAATCAACCACAACAGAAGGACAAATATGCCCCCCAGAGAAACATTTAAGGAATTCTTCACCATAAATCATAAAATGAAAGAATAATTATTCAAAGGAATGAGAAAATCCAATCCCTGCAAAACCAGAATAATTAAAATCTACATGAATTAGCCTTTTGGAGGAGAATTAGTGAGTTACCTAAGTTATACAGTTTGGAAGTCCTAATCTCATTTCTAATTCTTTAGCACATTTATAAGCTTTATTTTCCTTTTCTATTTTCCTTTCTTCTGCTTTATCATATTTCTTTCTTTAGAGCACACATGATATTCTTTACCTTATAAGATTTAAACTTAAAAAGGACCCAAGAACATTTTTCCTTTTCAGCTATAGCTTAAAATCATTTTTAAGGAATGACTTTCTAGATCCATGAATGCTTGGAAGAAAGCATTCTAGAAAGAGGCTTAAAAATTGCTTAGGCAATTCAAATACTAAAACATAAAGCAGAATGTAAAATATGTAAAACAATGAATTAATCTTCTACAAAGGAGGAAAATGGGTCATAAAGAATACAGAATACAACCAGATACAGGCTAAGCACCTAACAATGAAGTTAGATTACAAGTTCACATTTCCTTTTCTCCATTTATCAAATCAAGTCAATTCTGTGTGTCTGATTCTAGGAAATTAATAAAATTCAAGACAAATTAGAATGATTTCCTTTGGGAAAGAAAATTACCTAGCAAGACTGTAGCTAGCAAAGGGCATATTTTCAGTTCCAGTTCCTGGCACTTACAACAACACACAATTCTAATCACATACATGCTAATAACAAGAAAGGGGTTCAATCATTCTGTTTCTTAACAGAGGTGATATAAGTTATTTATTGATTCCTGATGAAATAGCCTACAATATTTTCCTTATGCTCTATTGGAAAGGACTGTAATTACATGGAAATCCATGATAATGTATTAAAGATCCCATGCCACTGCTCTATAGAGCACTTAGAATGGAGTAACATTATGTATGCCACACACGGCAATTAGAATGCAACTAATTAGTGTCACTTACTGGGAGAAGCAACTGATTAATTATGTTTAGACATTGCTGCCGAGAGAAAACTCAGAGCCTATAGCTTCTAAATTGCATGCTCCGCCATTCAGCTAATGGAACACCTCTGCTAGCTCAATAGTTACTCTGTATTTAATTCAGCCTCACTCTCTGGCTAATACAGGCACCCCTGAAGTTCTGCACTAATGTTATGTTCATGAAACTACTGTACATCAGAATTACAGTGTACTTTTCTATCACATTAGGAGAGTAATTAGTGAGGCAGCTGTGCAGCTACAGATTTCTAGACTCAACTTGGTGGGCAGTAACATATTACATCATTGTAGAAACAATATAATAGCACCTTCAGTACATCAGTTTGGAAAATGAGAATCGCTCAAGGAGTCAAAGGAGATGTGAGTGTCTCTGTCAGCCTCTCTGAAACTACTGTGTCAAGAAGGCATTTTTAAAAGGGTCCCATACCTCATGCCCAAATTTTGCCAAATACTCTTTACCCTCAAAAGTCTCATCTTGCTTTCCGGGACTGAATCTGATAATTGCCTCTCCTCTGTCATCTCCATGTTTATGCTACACCAGGGTGGGAAGTGAGGCCAGATGGTTATTTGAAAGTGTCTCAGCCTGGCTTGCAGAATTTCCTTAAAGAAAAAGCTGCGAAACGCCAGAATCAAAACAACCACGATAGAAGGACAAATAGGCTCCCAAGAGACACAACTAAGGAATTCTTCAACATAAATCATATTCTTCAACATAATCTCATAAGTAAAAAAATAATTATTCAAAAGAATAAATCTACTCCATCACATTTCTATTTAAATCTGAAATTTGGTCTTAAGGCTGCTAAGGAGACAATTCAAGTCCACTGCTGCTCTGTACAGGAATAGCATGGGCCGATCCAAGGTGAGAATTGACTCCTTACAAATCCACTGAGCTCTGTCCACAAAGCATGCAATGAGTCCCAGGCTGTGTTGTGAAAAATGACCTCTGTTATGAACTAAGCCTGACCCAAAGATGGAGGACGTCAGTGGCCTGAATTTTTAGGTTGACAATTTATAACGTCAACTCGTACCTCTCCTCTCCTTTTATTTTTTTTTTTTTTTTTTTTTTTTTTTTTTATTAAAAGGGTTTTTTTTTTTTAATTTTTTTTTTTTTAATTTTTATTTATTTCTAGAAGAGAGAGAGATAGACAGCGTGAACAAGGGTGGGTCAGAGAGAGAGGGAGACACAGACTCTGAAACAGGCTCCAGGCTCTGAGCTGGCAGTCAGCACAGAGCCCGACGCGGGGCTCAAACCCACGAACCGCGAGATCATGACCTAAGCGAAAGTCGGACGCTCAACCGACTAAGCCACCTAGGCGCCCCCTCTCCTCTCCTTTTAAATTCTTTCTTCTCCCTCTGCCACTGCCCTATTCCAGGTTTCTTTTTGTTTCCATCGGTGCTATCAATTATTACAGGTCCATCATCTCTTATTTTACCATGTAGAAGAATTATGTATTAATCTTATTAAAATACAATATAACTATGGTTAACAGTACTGTATTGTATACTTGAAATCTGCAAAGAGGGTGTATCTTAAGTGTTCTCACTGAAGGAGGAGGAAGGTGAGGAGAAAGAGAAAACAGAAAACAGTAACTATGTGATGGATAGATGGATGTGTTAATTAGCTTGATTGTGATGATTATTTCACAATGTATATCAAAACACCAAATTGTACACTCTAAGTAGAAATAATTTTTATTTATCAATTATACCTCAATAAAGCTGAAAAAATGCAGCTTCTGACTTGGTGGGTTTTCCATTTGGCACAAGGTATGACACTTCTACCAAGTGCCCAGGTCCTCTCAATGCAAATGTCCAGCCAATCACACCTTGAGTAGCAAGCCTCTAAGTAACCTGCTTGTGTCTCCTTTCTCCCTTTCCAAAATGCCCTTAATAGTACATTTGGATTCATTTAACTTTAGTTACATTTTATGAAATGTGTCCCCAGGGTTTTCTGTAATAGAATCAGATCCTATTGAGACCTGATTAGTTATAACTTCTTAGAGGGACATCCCCAAAACTGCATTTTTAACAATCACCCGACAGTTCTCAGGTACCCTAAAATTTGAGAATTGCTATTATAAGGCAAATGTAATCGCCTTATCAAGTTATTTTCCTTCTAAAACATTTTTAATGAAGGCTTTTTAAAATGTTTTATTTATTTTTTGAGAGAGAGGGAGAGGGGGAGATTGGGGAGGATCCAAAGTGGGCTCTGTACTGTCACAGAGTGATAGCAGGAAGCCCGATTCAGGGCTTGAACTCTTGAATGGCAAGATCATGACAGTAGCTCAAGTCAGTCGCACAACTGAATGAGCCACCCAGATGCCCCCTAAAACATTTTTAATGGTCTTTTACAGACTATTGAATAAAATTCCAAGTTTCTTACCTGATATTTAACTTTTTGCTTTTCTGTTCTCCATGCCTTTGTTATACTGGTTCCAAAAATATGGAAATAGAGAAGCTGACATACTAAAAAATGGTAATAACTGTCACTACTGAGCACCTCATTTGTCTCTTTTAACCCATTGAAATCTCACCATTCGTGTGTGATAATTTAGCTCATTTCACTATCTTAACCCTTTGAGGTAGGTAATATTTCCTCCATTTTACAGATGACAAATGTGAATGTCAGAGGTAGAGGCGGGTTTATTGGTGTGATGGATTCAAAAGCTCATGTTGTTTTCACTCTCCACACTACTAAACCTGGAAAGTCACCTGAATTGCTTTATAAATGTCTTGCCCTTAAATCATTATTTGTATGGCAAACGACTGGCAAAACATTATGGTCATTTCTAGTGCATGCAATGAATGTTGGACCTACGCACTAGACAAAAGTAACAGTTTGCTCTACTGATGAAGCAAAGTGTTTCTACTTTGAAAGACTCTAGTCTTTCTAAAGCTCTATTGAATTTTGCTTGTAATAGTCTAGCTCTCAGAATGACTCTCCAGACTAGTTGCAATAAAGAGTCTTTATAAAATATACAGGCCACAAATCCATCTTAAAAAATTTAAAACCATCTGTATATTGTTCGCCTAACCCAGAACAGATTTATTTGTACACTTCATGTACATTCTGTTGTCACAGAATATCAACTAACCACCAAGAGCTGTTGATGAATTTAAAGTAATATTTAGTATTGTTTATAAAAGACACTACTGGAAAAATGTAAAAACTATTTTAACATGAGACAGGGGACTGAATTTGGCCATTTTTTACATTAGCACTTTATAAATGGGGTGTGTAAATCAGCCATCAAATGGCACGTATTAAGAACCCGCAAGCATGTGGTGCTGTCTGAGGCAATGCATGAATAAAGCAGACTCATCTCTGTGATCTCCATTACTAAAATAGAAAGCGTGACATGGCAGAGAGTAAACAAGAATAGTTTGTATCTCCTAACGTAATTGTCCCATTTGTCACTGGATTAAGGAAAAGAGAGGGCAATTTGGGACAAACCATTGCTTCTTGTGGGTTACAGGGATTGGGACATTCAAAGAAAATTTCTCTACTGGTAAAATATCTTTAGTAATCTTCGAAAATATGTATGACCTCAGTATCAAACTAAGGATTTTGAATGATCAGTTAGTGCTCTGTTTTAATTTTCAAAATAAATTAGAAAAGCGAATGAGTAAAAGAGCTTGAATGATTTCTTTAACACCACACAAGTAAAACCAAATCTTGTGTAAGCCAAAAGGAAAGGGTCCTCAGAAATATTTTTTGAATTTTTAATTGGAGTATAGGTGACATGGGATATTATATTCATGTCAGGATACAACATTTATAGTGATTCAACAATTTATATACATTATGAAATGCTCATCACAGTACGTATTGTTGCCATCTGTCACCATATAAACTTTTAGAATATTATTGACTATATTCCCTATGCTGTGCTTTTTATCCCTTGTGACTTATTTTATAACTGGAAGTTTGTACCTCTTAATCCCTGTCACCTATTTTGCCCATCCCTCCACCTCCCCTTTCCTCTGACAACCACTAGTTTGTCTCTATATTTATGAGTCTGTTTCTCTGGTTTGTTTTTTAGGTTCCAAATATAAGTGAAACCATATAGTATTTGTCCTCTTCTAAGAATAATAAACTCTAGGTTCATCCTAGTTATCATAAATGGCAAGATATCATTCTTTTTAGAGCAGAGTAATATCACGCACACACACACAAACACACACACACACGAGTGCGCACACACACACCCCACATCATCTTTATCCATTTCATCCATAGATGGACACAGGTTACTACCATGTCTTGGCTATTATACAGAATTCTGCAATAAACATAGAGGTGAATCCTCCCGAGTCTTTTAATGACAAGTCTGATCAACTAAGAGCCCCAAATCTGAATGTCTGTACATCAAAAGTATAAATTATTGTAGCATCATAAAACAGATGGGGCACAGATGTAAATTAAAAGTGACAATAATAATAATGATAAAGACCAGAAGAATAGTTACTATACTACTGCTATAATACTGGTTTAAATTATTTTCCACCTTCTTATTAGGCATATTGCATAGCACAAGGAAGGCTGAGAGACAAAAATGCTCATTTCTTAAAATATCATATTGCTCTGTATAGTTCTAATATTCTATACTTCTATTTTTCTATAGAATCTTCTTATGAGTCTTTCACCTTAATGAAAAAAGGCAAATGAAAAAAAAGCTGCTACTTTAATGGCTGAGATATAGTTCATTATTTTAAAACTGCAGAGTAAAACTTTCCATGTAAAATATTTTTTGGACATTTGACTGATGCTTTAGACTCAGGATTTTTTAAATTCAGAAACAAATACCATATCTTTGTGTGCTTATCCTTCCTATAATAGAACTTACTTACTCTAGATACAGAGAAACTTACTAGCATCTAAATTTTCAGTCAGTGAAATCAGAAGTTCAAATATGTATGTGAACATAGCATTAAATATTATAGCTCCAATTTTACTAAGGTTCTGTGTTACCTAAGAATTGGCTATTGAAACAGGTTATCTAAGCATGGATACTAACTTTCCTTAGAGGATAACCACTCTCTCCTCCTGTTCCAGATCTAGCTATTTTTGTAACTCATTCCTGACAATTAGGAATGTGTCTGTCAAGTCACTGGCAGAGATGATCCAGCCAAATCATTCCTTCTTATTCGAAGTAGTGAGTTTTCTCTAGCCACAGATATTATATTTCATAAATGAATAAAAAATGTCTATTAAAAACAATATCCCCAACAATATCTGTTTTTCTATCTATATGGATCCTATTGAAGCCAGGTACTTCCTTTGCCCCTTACCCCCAATTCATAGACATTCATCAGTTCTTCTCCAAATATTTGATCTTACTGTCTTCCTTCCCCTTTTCTTTCTCCCTCCCTTTCTTCTTTCCTTCCTTTCCTCCTCCCTCATATCAATTCATATTTATTTTAGATTTTAAATACTTTAGGACATCTTTCTATGGAAACTAATAATTTAATAGCTTATTGTAACTGTTGCATAATTACACATGGACCTATAAGAAAGCCTATTCTAATAAATTAAATTTTCACATCTCTGGGCCATCAAAATTTATTTTTGGTCTGATGCATCATCCTTCAGAGGAAGACCACTCAGGGATTTGCCACTTAAGAAGAAGATAGAATAGGGAAGTCATGTTAACATTTGAAAAGCAACAAGAAAACTGTTTTTTTGCAATCTCCCCCCTTTACTATAGATGTATGTGTATGTATACATGAATTTAATGACATGGAGAGGGACCTGACAGTAGTCATGAAGGTAACAGTCAACCTAAGATATCAGAACCTTGGTGGTCATTTAATAGAGACTGACAGGAAGTATAAGGGTACCCACATCTGTACTCAGTTCTTGTTCAGCCTGGACCCCAATGGAAGTTATTCTTTCTCAACAAAATAGAATATTACACTGGCAGCTTGCAAAGTAGCAAGAAAGGACAGTCCTGTTGTTCATGAGTGACTTACAGCAGTCATTTTGTACTCTGAACATCCTTAGGACTAGCTCTGAGAAAGTCTGAAAATTTTTCTAATTATAAAATATAAAAGACCTGAAATAGAGAAATCACTCCTCTGCTATAGAGAAGAGTGGGGCACAAATAAATAGATAATTTGGGGGAAAAAAAGAAAAAACACCAGAAATTTGCACTGGACCAGGATAGAGGATAAAAATTCATATCAAAATCTCACTATGTATTATTTGTAAGTTGTTTTTTTTTTTTTATTTACAGTTATAGTAAGAGCATGGATTCTAGACTCAAATGGCCTTTTTAAAAATCAGTTCTCCACCACTTACAACTCTATTACTTTGGGCAAATTTCTTAACTTCTCTGAGCCTCTATGTCCTCATTATTAAAATGGAGATAATAGTACACAGTATCCATAAAATGCAGAGGCATAGATGTTATTATGTTATATTTTTAAATTTTGAACCCCTTTGATTTACTTCTTGAGTTTGTCAAAAGTACATATTTATTCAGTGGAAAAACAGATCATCTGAGGCAACACATCACAGATCTATGCACAGGATTGATGGGAATGAATCAACATCCCACGTCAACTGCAGCTTTGCACAGAACATTGAACCTATCATATATTGTAATGTAAGTTCTGGAAGGCACTTATAATGTCATTTCCAGACACTAAGGATCACTTCTTCCTCTCATAAGGTTTGTGTAAGGGTTAAATGAGTTGAGGTATTTAAAGTGCTTACATATCAAGGCCATGGGGAGCATTATGAATGTGCTAGATGTTTATTGTTATTTACATAGAAGGGTGGACTTAGTTTTTATTCTTCATTGTGGTTTTAATGACTGTTATATAATCCTTTTTTTTCTTTTTATATGAAGTCAGACATTCAAAGACCCCTCCAGGACTTGTTATGTGAGGATATCTGTACTCGTGTAGCCACCTGACTTTTGCATTTGTCATTCTAGGGACCAGAATGGGAAGATCATATGAGTGGTTCCTCTTCTAGAATGTTACCCTAACCTAGTATATTTTTCTCTGTGTGTCAAATATATTAGCATTGTATAGAATACCATTTTCAATTAAGATAATAACAAACCAGAAGTTCTGTTCATTTCAGTAGTATTCTTTCCAAAGGCATTTAGTTGTTTATTCAAGGAAAGCAACTTTAAAGTCCTGAACTAGAGGGCCAGATGAATTATCCATCATTTGTGGACTCGCCCATTAGTGGCAGAAAGTGTTATTAAACTAGTTATGTGTAGGTTAACACTTAATTCTGAAATTGCTTTAAGTCACACTTTTAGCAGTTTCCTTAAAGAGTAAAAAAGGTAAAGAATGACCAGGTCTATAATGAGTGACCTTTTTAGCTGCAAAAACCACTCCACCCTGGATCAAAGAAGGCACAGAGGGCTGGAAGGCAAAAATGGACAAAGGTATGACTGAACTACAGGGCAACCTGGCATATCTAAGACTCTATCTTAACTAAGGTGGTCTTTAATCGTCAGGGGTGGGCAGTTTGTGGTGAGTTTTATAGTATGGGAGAATACTTTTTTGCTTAATGTCTGTCATCAGAGACTTGTCAGAAAATATAGTGAAAAAGTAAAGACCAGATAAATCTAAAGCTTTTCTTCTAAAGCACTTGCTGTGGATTACCTCATTAACCCTTCTTAGGAAATAATCACCTAAATTCAAAGTTTGAAAATATAAACACCCTGCATTCTAAACAACTGTCTTGGAGATTTATAGGGTATATTCATATAAAAAAGGCTCTGATAAATTTTATTGTGAAGAAGCCTAATTTTGTTTTACCCAGAATTTTCCAATAATATTTGACCAAGGAAGTTCTTTGTTCATTTAACACATAGTTTTATTCATTCAGCAATGTTCCATGGAATAGGTTTGGAAAATGCTGCTCTAGAAGAGAGCTTACAGAATTTCCCTTTTTCACTGATGGAACTCCAATGTTCCCAGCAGCAAGAACTAAATTAATTCTTCCTTAACTGCCTTCCCTTCAGTTCAGAAATGATCCCAGAATCATTGTTCACCTCAAATCTTCCCTCCTTTCAACTGTTACCTTTCATGCCAGACTCATTTGGTGTTGTGCCTAAATGCCACTACTTATGCTCAGTTGTCCTGAAACTGAAAACTTGACTTCAGACTTTCAGTTTCCAGTTCCACATGGAAGGATCTTAAATATTACCACTTCATCTTAACAAGAAAAATCTGAACAGACTGAAAAAATGAACTCTTCCTGGATCCATAAAAAGGAGAAAAAACACAAGGCAAACTGCTGCCCCCATAGTTGGAGAATCAGATGGACAGAGTGTCACAGCTTAGCAGAGCAGAGACTCAGGAGCAGAAACCTTCACCAGCACCAGTGCTGGGGTAAGAAAGCATGAACTGTAATTGATGAATTGCTGGAGGCTCAGTGTGGACAAATTTGAGAATTAAAAATTCCAGGGGGACCCACAGGCACCGTCAATATTGTGAGATTTACCTCCAGGAGCTGGACTAGATTCCTTCAGTAAAAATCAGAGAAAAATCACCTCTTGCTTCTGGTGGGGGAAACGAAGAGGACCATTCTGAAATATGCCAGAGTACGCCGTTCTTCACAAGGCCTGCCCTCATGGGAACTAGCTAACCAGAGCATAACCTGCTGGGGTATTATCAGAGCCTCACTAACCTGGAGAAAGGAAATACCTACCCAACTTCATCTAGCTCTAGCCTTTTAAGGGGGAGCAACTCCAGTCCACACTAACGATCTTGTCCCACCTAAGGTTGGGGGTGGGAGGGTACTGAGAAACATTTGTGAAACTCACAGTCCAGAGGCATAGGCTCACTAAAAGTCTGAGACCTAATCACAGGACAATAGAATGCTTCCCCTCCCCCACACCTCACCACCACATTGCTAAAGGCCTATTTACAGCCATTCCTTTTACCACTACATCATGTCTGGCTATCAAAAACAACAACAACAACAACAAAATAAAACAAAAACCCACAAAGCATACCAAAAGGCAAAACACACAATTTGAAGAGGCAAAACAAGCACCAGAACCAGACATGTTAGGGATGTTGGAATTATCAGATAGGGAATTTAAAGCAACTATGATTAATATTTTAAGAGCTCTAATGGATAGACACTATACAAGAACAGATGTGCAATGTAAGTAGAGAGTAGAAATTCTAAGAAAAAAATAAATGCTACAGTACAAAAAGAGTAACAGAAATGAAGAATGCTTTTGGTGGGCTTATTAGACTGGACATGGCTGAGGAAAGAATCTCAACTAGAAGATTTATCAATATAATCCTTGCAAACCAAAAAGTAAAAGGAACAAAGATGGAAAGAACAGAATGTCCAAGGACTATGGGACAACTATGTAACATGTAACATACATGCAATAGGAATACCAGAAGGAGAAGAAAGGAACAGAAAGAAAGTTTGAAATAATAATGGCTGAGCGTTTCCCCCAAATTAATGTCAGACATGAAACCACACATTGGGGAAGCTCAGAGAACACCAAGCAGAATAAATGTCAAGAAAAAAAAAAACCTGTGCCTTGGCATATCATTTTCAATTATAGAAAATCAAAGATAGATTTTCTTTTTCAGACAAACAAAAATTGAGGGAATTTGTTGCCAGTAGACAAACCTTGCTAGAAATATTAAAGGAAGCTCTTTAGGGAAAAGAAAAATAACATAGGTCAGAAATCTGTACCTACATAAGTAAGTGCATTGAAGAAGGAGTAAATGAGGTAAATTAACACTTTTATTTTTCTTATTCTTAACTGATCTAACAGATAATCGTGTGTGTGAGAGCACCCATGTATGTGTATACACATATATACATTCTATGTATGCTTATATATAAGCAAAATGAATTATAGGAATAATACATGGGACAGAAAGAATGAATTGGGATTATTTTGTTATTATAAGGTTCTCACACTACCCACACTACCCATAAAGTGGTAAATTTTTGTTTCAAAGTGGACTTGGATTAGTTTTATGTTACAAATTCTAGGGCAAGCACTAAAAAACATAAAACAAAGTGGTATAACCAATTTGCTAAGAAAGGAGAGAAAATGGATTCACATAAAATGCTTAATTACAACCCCAAAAGACAGAAAAAGAATGAGGAAAAATAGGAACAACGAATAAGGACAATAAAGAGTAACAAATATAGTAGGTATTAGTCCAGCTGTATTAGCAATCTCTTTGAATGCCAATCATCTTAATGCATTAATTAAAAGACAGATTATTAAAGTGTATCAAAAAACATTTACCCAACTATATGTTGTCTATAAGAAAGCTACCTTATAGACTCTTATAAAGTAAAAGTAAGTGGAAAAATCTGTCATGCTAACTAATCAAAAGAAAGCAGGAATATTAATTTATAATTATATAAATAAATTATATATAATTTATTATATTTATTATATTAACTTCAGATAGAGTAGTTCTCAAAACTAAGGAAAGTTGTCAAGCATAAAAAAAGGACGTTGCATATTGACAAAGGAGTTAGTTCTCAAAGACGACATAACAATTATTAACGTGTTTGTGCCTAATGGAACATCAAAATATGTGACACAAAAGCTAATAGAACTGCAAGGAGAAATAGATGACTACATTATCACAGTTGGAGATTTCAACACCACTCTTTCAGAAATGAGCACATTCAGCAAGAAGAAAATCAGTAAGGACATGGGTGAATTCAACAATACTATCAATCAACAGGAGATAAGTGACATCTATAGATAACCTCATTCAACAGCAGAAGAATACACATTCTCAAGCTTACATGAACATTCACCAAGATAGGTCATACTCTGAGCCATGAAAAATGCCTTAAGGCATTTAAGAGAATAGAAGTCACACAATGTCTGCTCACAGACCACAGTGAAATTAAAGCACAAATCCATAACAGAAAGATAACTGAAAAATTCAAAAATACATAGAGATTAAACTACACATGTCTAAATAACACATAGGTTAAAGATGAAATTAAAAAACATTTTGAACTAAATGAAAATGAAAACACAACTTACTAAAATTTGTAGCATGCTGTCAAAGCAATGCCTAGGAGGAAATTTGTAACACTGAATGCATGTATTAGAAAAGGAGAAAGATCTAAAATTAATAATCTAAGTTTTCACTTATGAAAACCAGAAAATAAGAGCAAATTAAATCCAAAGTAAGCAAAAGAAAAGAAATAATAAGAATTAGAGAAGTCACTGAAATTAAAATCAGGAAATCAATAGAGAAAAATCAACAAAACCAAAATGTTCTTTGAAAAGATCAATAAAATTGATAAGCCAGGCTACGAAAAAAAAAGAAAGGACAAAAATTACTAATGTCAGAAATGGAAGAGGGAACATCACTACAGACCCCTTGGATATCAATAAAGGAACACTATGAACAACTCTCTGCCCACAAGTTTGATAACCTACATGAAGTGGATTAATTTCTTAAAAGATATAATCCTTAAAAGACAAAAATTCACACAAGAAGAAATATCTGAATAGGCCTATATCTATTAAAACTGAATCAATAATTAATAATCTTTTAAAACAGAAAGTACCAGGCTCAGATAGGTTCACTGGCGAATTCTACAACACATTTAAGGAAGAAGTTATATCAATTCTCTTCAATCTCTTTCAAAAGTAAAAGCAATATGATACTTCCTAACATATACTATGAGGTCAGCATCATCTTAAAGCAAAACCAAAGACATTACAAGAAAACTACAGATGAATAGATCTCAAGAACATAAGATGAAAAATTCTTAACAAAATATTGGCAAGCTTAATTTTTAAAAAGTATAAAAACAATTATTTATCACAACCAGGTGGGATTTATCCCAGGTATGCCAAGCTGAATCAACATTCATATTCAATCAATATAATCCATCACAAAAACAGACTAAAAAGGGAAAATCCCATGATCTTATCAAGAGAGAAGAAAAAGCCTTTGAAAAATCCAACATCCATTAATGATTAAAAAATTAAAAAAAAAAAAACACCTCTCAGGTGAGCAGGAATAAAGGGAATAGAGCAGGTACTTTCTCAACTTGATAAAGACTGTCCAAAAAACAATAACAAAACAAAACTCTAAAGCTAATAACATACTTAATAGTAGGAAACTTGATGCTTTCCCACTAAGATCAAGAAGAAGGCAAAGATGTCTCCTCTCACCACTCCATTTTAAACACTGTACTAGAGATCCTTGCTACTGTAGGAATTAAAGGTATACAGATTGGGAAGGAAGACATAAAACTGCTTTTGTTCATATGTGACATGATTATCTATGTATAAAATACAAAGAATCTATAAAAAAAAACAAAAACAACCCCTCCCCATCCCAAACTAAAAAATGATTACAGTAAGGTTGCAGGATACAAGTTTAATATACAAAAATTACTCCTGCAGTGCCTTGGGGGTTCAATCTGTTAAGGATCCAACTTTTGGTTTCTGCTCAAGCTGTGATCTCATGGTTTTATGTGTTTGAGCCCCACATTGGGCTCCACACTAACAGGGCAGAGCCTGTCTCCCTTTCTTTCTGCCCCCACTCCTACTCATGCTGTCTCTGTCTCTCTCATAATAAACAAACTTTAAAAAAAATTACTTACCTCTATATCAACAATACATAGAATTTGAAATTAAAAATATAAAAATAGAATTATAGTATGATGCAGCAATCCCACTTCTAAGTGTATATTCAAAGTGAATGAAAACAGGATCTTGAAGAAGTATCTTTACACCCACATTGCAGCAATATTCACTATGGTCAAGATATGAGAACGACTTAAAGATCCATGAACAGATAAACAGATAAAGGAGATCCTGCCATTTGCAACTAACTTTCATGAATCTTGAAGCCATTATGCTAAGTGAAATAAGTCAGACAGAGGTAGATACTGTATGATACCACTTATATGTGACATCCAAAAAAGTCATACTCAGAGAAACAGTAGAGTAGTGGTTACCGGGTACAAGGGGGTGGGAAAAATAGGGAGATGCTGGTCAAAGGATATAAACTTCCAATGATAAGATTAACAAATTCTAAGGATCTAATGTATAGCATGGAGATTATAACTAATCACCATGCTGTACAGTATTGTACATATATACTTGAAAGTTGCTAAAAAGGACAGATCTTAAATGTTCTCATCACAGACAAAAAAAGAAATATTAAGTATGTGACAGGATGGAGGGGTTTGCTAATGCTATGTAGTAATTGTTTTTGCAATATATAGGTGTATCACATCAACATATTGTAGACCTTAAACTTACATAATGTTATTTGTCAATTCTATCTTAATAAAGCTGGAAAAAACCCATAATACTATTTATAGTAGCTCCCAAAGAAATTAAACGCTTAAGCATAATCCTAACAAAATATGTAGCCAACCTATATGAGCAAAACTGAAAAACTCAGATGAGCAAAATCAAAGAACTAAATAAAGAGAGATTCCATGTTCATTGACAGAAAAAAATACTGTCAAGATGTCAGTTCTTTTCACCTCAGTCTATAGAGTCAGTGCAATCTCAGTAAAAATTTCAGCAAGTTATTTTATAGATATCAGTAAACAGATTCTAAAGTTTATAGGAAAAGGAAAAAGACCCAGAAGAGCAAACACAATACTGAAGGTGAAAAATAAAGTTGGAGGACTCAAACTATCTGACTTTAAAACTTATGCTAAATCTAAAGTAATCAAGATAGTGTCATGTTCGGAATATAAAAGACAAATAGATAAATGGAATGATATGGAGAGCCCAGAAATATAGCCTCATACCTATAGTCAACTTATCTTTGACACAGAAACAAAGGCAATACAATGGAACAAAGTCTCTTTAATAAATGGTGCTGTAACAATGGGACATCCCAAAGTGGGGGGAAAAAATCCTAGACAAAGACCTTACACTTGTCACAAAAATTAACTCAAAGTAGCCCTCAGAAATAAATGTAAAATGCAAAAACTAAAACTTCTAAAAAGTAACATAGGAGAAAATCTAGATGACTCAGTGTAGGGTGATGCCTTTTTGACACAACACCAAAGACATGATCCTTGAAAGAAATGAATTATGAGTTGGATCTCATTAAAATTTAAAACAGCTGTTACGTGAAAGACAATACCAACAGAATGAACAGAGAAGCCAAGGCTTAGAGAAAATATTTACAAAAGACACATCTGACAAAGGATTCTTGTTCAAAATATACAAAGAACTTTAAAACAATAATAACTCAATTTTTAAAAATGGGCTAAAGACCTTAATAGACACCTCACTCAAGATAATATAACTCTGTGCTGACTGCCAGCTCAGAGCCTGGAGCCTGTTTCAGTCTGTGACTCCCTCTCTCTCTGGCCCTCCCCTGCTCATGCTGTCTCTCTCTCTCTCTCCTAGAAATAAAAAAAAAAAAACATTAAAAAAAAAGATAATATATATACAACTGACAAATAAGCATCTGAAAAGATGTTTCACATCACATATAATCATAGAAAAACAAATCAGAGGTGCCTGGGTGGCTCAGTCGGCTAAGCATCCGACTTTGGCTCAAGTCATGATCTCACAGTCTATGAATTCAAGCCCCGCATCAGGCTCTGTGCGGACAACTCAGAGCTTGGAGCCTGCTTCAGATTCTGTGTCTCCCTCTCTCCCTACCCCTCTCCCTCTCATGCTCTGTCTCAAAAATAAACAGACATTTTTTAAAAAACTTAAGAAGTGAAATACAAATCAAAGCAATATGCACCTATTAGAACAGCGTAAATCCTGAACACTGACACCACCAAATGCTGGCAGGGATGGCATGCAAAATGGTTCAGCCACTTGAAAGGCAGTTTGATAGTTTCTTCCAAATGGAACATACTCTTACCATATGATATCACAATTACATTCCTTGATATTTGCCCAAAGGAACTAAAAACTTGTGTTCATACAAAAATCTGCACAATGATATATTTGTAACAGCTTCATTCATAATTATTGAAATTTGGAAACAACCAAGATGTCCATCAGTAGGTGAATGGAGAATTAAACTGTGGTGAATCCAGACAATGGAATATTACCCACTGCTAAAAAGAAACTATGAAACCATGAAAAGATATGGAGAATCTTAAATACATCCTAAGTGAAAGAAGTCACCCTAAGGTAAATAACGGGTATTGGGTCATTATGATGGGTCAAGGTTCATTCTTGGTAAAAAATAAAACAAAAATGTACCATTCTGGTGAGTGATGTTGACAATGCTGCAAGGGGTAAATGGGAAGTCTCTGCACTTCCTTCTCGATGTTGTTGGAAACCTCAACTGTTAAAATTTAAGTCACTAATAATAATAATAATAGTAATAACAACACTTTGCAGACTACTTTTGAAACATATTTTGGCTGGTAAGAAATCTTCTGCCAGGCTCGTTGTTGACCTTTTGCAGGCCACCTGTCTTTTCTCTCTGGTAACTTTCAAGATTATCTCTTCATGCTTGATGTTCTGCAATTTCATTATGATGTATCCCATGGATGTAGATTTTATTCATTCTGCCTTACTCTTTCTGTACTATTTCAGCCTGAGAAGTTATGAGTTTTTTCTTCCAGTGCTGGAAATTCCCAACCATGATCTCTTTGACAGTTTCTTCACAATTTCCCATATTCTCTGCTTCTAGAACTATCACTAAATACACTGGAGCATTTCCATCTATCATTCTCAGATTTTCTTGTTTTTCTCATCTCTCTGTGCTTCATTTAGGCTGAATTTTAGGTACTATCACATTGTTTCTGTAATTAGATTCAGTCTAGAATTCCTATCTATTGAATTCTTCAACCCAGGGGCTGCATTTTTCATTTCAAGGATTACTAACTGGTTATTTTTCATATTGGTTTGACCTTAATTTATAACTGTTTGTATTTTATAATTTATTTTTATGATTAATTTCCTATCTTTACCTGTTTGAGGATTGTTAACATATAGTTAAGTCATTTTAAGATTCTGTATTATTTGCATTTTGCCAATAGTGAATATAACTTCTTTATTTTGTTGCTTCTCTTTCTTAATGTTACATTTTATGTATGTGGTTGGAAGATTCATGTTGAGGCTCATGATAGTGGAAATTACTTACCATTCCCTTTCTCCACGTCCCCCCTCTGTGCCCACAGGTGGATTTCTGTCCCATGGTGACATTGGAGAAATTGCAAAGTTAGTCACTGAATCAGCAAGTGTCTTGGCCCAGGTGCTGCTTGTTCAGCTGCTTCTGTTCACTCTGGCAGCTTTCAAAAGCCACAGCCCCAGGCAGCAGTCACAAACTTCTTCTATCTCTTCAAGGGTAGAAAAAATCCTACCCCCACCTCAGTTTTGGTTTGTTTGTTTCATGAGCTTGGTCACCAATCTGCATATGGTGATTTTTGTCCTTGTTTCCCTCAGGAATCCAATGACGAGGCTCTTAAGACCTAAGGTCCAGCAGGCCCATGGCTTCATCCTCCATGCAGCTTGTTTCGGGTTTTTTTTTCCAATTCACAAAGACTTTAGCTTAAAAGACAGATATATCTTCTTGTTTGGGGTCTCATATTTTATTTATCATGGCCATATGTTTGTTTTGGGACAGGGAGCATAAATTCATAGTACCACTATGACCAGAAATCTTTGAGAAATTCTTTAAGTTCAACTGAATAAAAGGCAAGGCTATTTCCCCAAATAAGGTTGCTTGATAACTCATGTGCTCTATATAGTTAGTATGCACCTGTGGTTGTTCTGTCTGGTTTACAACAAATGATAGAAGTTATCTATGATAATAATAGCTTGCTTTTTAGAACAATCTAGGAAAAGTCCAAGTTGTTGACCAATATTCCTTTATTCAGGATCTTCATGTGGCATATATTACAAACATTTACACCACTTTTAATGTAACTTATTCTGTGTCCCCAGACCTAATTCTTAATGCTTTAATGCAAAAAGCTTCTAAATAGGTTGTTTGAACATATCCAACCTAACATAAAAATTTCTCACAGCAGAAAAAAAGGTTTCCCAAGAAACAGTCAATTATGAGTAGAAAAATCAGACTGAAAAATTGTAACATCCTTCATTTCTTGGGTAGTTGTTCCACTGATCACTTCTTCATCATGAAGTCGTGTGAAAAGGTTGTATCTTCTACCAAATGATGGGAGAAGGACAGCACAATCAGAAGCCAATAGCTGGTGACTTAATAAGCCTTTTGAAATTATAGTCTTCTAAGCTTGGATGTGGGTGGCAGAAAAGTTCAAAGCTGCATCCAAAATTACATAATTAAGCACTTATGATTATCCTTAGAGAAGAATCTCCAAAGAATATTCCAAGGAGTCTGTACTCCATTAATTGTAAAAGCCTGACAAAAGTGGTTGGAGGGATTTTTGGCTCTCTTGATAGTTGCTGGAACTTTGTCAGTTTATGTGTAATGTATATGTCATTGTTCTTGCATAGTGAGCAATTGGTTTCTCAATGCCATCTGGTATTTTTTGGCTAAACACAGATGCAACACCATAAGGTGAAATACCAGCAGTGAGAAATAATAGTTTATATTTATCATAATGTACTAGCACAAAACCAGAAGCCAGTAACTGCTTAATGTTCCCAAAAATCTGTCTTAATGTTTATTGTTTTTGTTTTGCTTTTGCTTTGTCTTCTTTTTGGCATCAGTAGGCAATGAAGTGGTTCAGCAGTGAATGGATTTTGAGAAGAAAAACAGAATTTAAATGGACCCATCTTTGTTTTTATAATTAGCACACTTTTAGCACACTTCCTTAAATCGGGTTAATGCACTGATGCAGTTGTTTAAGAAATGGGCTTGGAAATGTTTAGTTCCCCTTTATATCACATAGCCAAGAACTGATTATTGGCTTCAGAGATACAATGATGAACAATATGGTCATGAAAACCCTCATAGGCAGCATCCAGTCAAATATTCTAAAGTCTTTTTTTTGAAGGTGACTCTCAGTTGATAGCATTATCAAGATCAAGATATTTTTAAAATATGGCATCATAATTGTAGTTTAGAAGAAGCCAGAAACTCATTTTCATTTTCTAGAGTCAACTGAAATTCTGTACTGAAAGAACTTGGCCTATTACTTTTTTAATGGAAGATAATGAGTAGATATAATTATATATTAAAAACCAATTTTAAAAACACTTAGCATTTTTCTACCCCCAAAATGACAACACATTGACTGATGTTTGACACGTATGAAAATTGAAACTTTTTGAGTGTCTTACTCGCTTGACATTTGTGTTTCAAAGTCACATCTCTCCAGGGGGCTTTTGTGCTGACAGCAGTGGCACAACCCTTCAGATAGGTGGAAATGCTTAGAGACTGTTTTTAAAAATTAAAAATTGAAGTTCCTCTTTCATGTTTTCCTTACAACAAAAGGTAAATTATAACTTTGAAGTAGTTAGACTTAAGGGAAATGACAGTTGTCATCTTTAGTTCCCAAAGAACACCATGAAAAACCTGTAGAAAATTCCCTCTATGTTCTCATACTCCTATATTGATATAAATGTCTTGAAGATAAATGATACAGGTAGAAACAAAGTCCTTTTCAATAAACCTCTAAATGACCAGGAGGCATACCTAAGTTTTCTCATTTTCTCCTTTACTTTAGATGATCAAAATCTTTGAAATTTGATTCAATCATCTCATGTGATACCTAAATTCCATCAAGATTCAGAGAAATTTTAACAACCATGTGGTGAACATAGCTCATTCGCAAACTTCACCATTCCCTGACCTCCTTAGTTCTAGATCTACTATGTCTAATATGGTAGCCACTAGTCACATATGGCTATTGAGCATTAGAAACATGGGTAGCTGGAATTGAGGTGTGCTAGTGTAAAATTCACTCCTGATTGCAGAGCAAGGTAAAATGCCTCCTTATGGTTATATATGGTATATATTATTATATATTGAATATATATGAAATATTTTGGATATATTGGGTTAAATAAATTATATTAGAAAATTTCATCTGTTTATTACTTTTTAAAATGTGGTAGTAGAAAATTAAAATTAGATATATGACTCATTTACATTTCTTATGGATGGTGCTATTCTATAGAGTTTCACCTTCATTCTTCTCTCCAAGCCATCCTCTGGATCTTGCCATGCAGAATAGGGTAATCATTTCTCCAGAGAGAGATTAAACTCCAGTGATCCAAGTTGTGGTCAAGAACAATTATAAGATAAAAAGTGTGTGTGTGTATGTGTGTGTGTGCACGCTCATGTGCACTTATACATGTTTCACATTTTTTTAATTCTCCCAATCCTATTCTGATCTCACAGACTTAGAGAAATAAAAACAAGATAAATAAAAGCTATTTCCTCTTTATCATTTTGACGTTTCCTTCCCATTCTGCTTGAACCCAAGAATGATGACCTGACCTCCACTTTACCCAGCTCCCTTTATTCCCATGTGCTATTATCTTTCCACTACATGCACTTTACAAAACCTAACTTCAAATCAATGCTACATTCCTTGTTATTTCTTTTTTTGAGAGATCATATGTGTGGGAGGGTCAGAGGGAGAGAGAGAATCCCAAGCAGGTTCAACACTCAGTGCAGAGCCCAATGCAGGGCTTGATCTCACAACCCTAGGAACATGCCTTGAGCTGAAATTAAGAGTCAGACACTCAACCAACTGGGTCCCCCAGGAGCCCCCTTTGTTACTTTCTCCTGTGTACAGACATAGAGAACAGAATGCAACTATGCAAATCAGAACTTCTACAAATTCAGAGCACCAACATGACTGGACCCTCATTGCTGCCTGGCTATCATGTGTCTGATCAGCAACATGTTTCATTCTTCTCAATAACTAACTCTCTATATTCATTGTATTTACTTACTGATTCTTTCTTTTGGGGTTTTTTTTCTCAGCAAGCATTATTGAAAGTCCGTTATATGCAAATAGCAGTAGATAGATGAAAAAAAAGATAGTTCCTTCTTTCAATGAGTATACAGTCTCGTACAATATTTGTAAGGTGTTTGGAATAGTTTCAGGCACATATTAAGAATAAAAGTGTTAAATAAAGTAATGCATACAATATAATCATTTCTGTAAGTCAGTAGAAGGAGAAACTTAAGGATGAAATAAATAATTCAGTTTGTGTCTTCTTAGAGTGTGTGGTGCTTGTGAACTTTCTAGGTGGAGATAGCTATTTCTAGGGAGTTTTAAAAAATGGTTCTAGAGCTTGGGATAGAGCATTGGATTGAAGATAAAAATTCTAGAATCCTAAAAGGGTTAAGTCATAGTTAAATCTTTGATAAAATCCTCAAAAAATAATGAAATGAGAAGAGAATCAAGGTAAAGGCCTGAAGATATTAACAAGTCAATGCAAAGAAAGGGTCTTCCAAGGAAAACAAAACAAACCAGTGCACAAGAAAGGATGAGCCAGAAAGGTAGAAGGCCTTTATAGGACTGGCTTCTTTTCATGAAGGCTTTGTTCAAAGTTCTCCTTTTCAAGGAGGTCTTCTCACCTCATTGAAAATAATACCCAGACCTCCCAAATCACCCTATATTCCATGTCCTGATTTCAATTTCTTTATAGCACTTCCCACATTTGAAATGATCACAGGACTGATTTATTCATTTAAAGCTTGTCCTTTCTAGTTAAAAAGTAAGCTCTTCAAAGGCAGGAATGTTACCTGTTCAGTCACCAGTGTCTCCCTGAAGCCTAGAATCCTGTCTTTGCTCCTAGCAGACACTATGTGAGTATGTGTGGAATTAATGACAAGACAAGGAAGGAAGGGGGAAGGGAAAGCAAACCAAATGGAGCACCCGCCACTTGACAGAAGCTATTGTTACCACCTGGATTCACAGAGCTAGTGTGATCAAATGTTTTAATTTGCTGAAAGAAGCCAGAAGTCCAGATATTTACCATATTTCATTGTTTCTAAAATATTTTTTTTCACATTTCAACAACTCTGAAATCAGGATGTGTCTTAGATTCAGTGAAATTAGGGATACGAAATTTTTCTGTTTTTAAAGGCAAAAAACACTGCTTGGGTCGAACAAAACACTGTTGTCTTGATTAACATGTTCCCAATGGGAATCTTTGACTCTCATGTTTTCTTATTCTACTTCCTTTTATCCCTCCTTTCTTCATTTTTCTTTTTTATTCCCTCCAACAATGAAAGTATTAAAACATGAACATTGGGCAGAGAGGCACAGCCATTATCATTGTAGTTTACTTAAGGGTAGTATCAAATAGAGAACCAAATAATATCTCATTCTTTGAAAGCATATAGTATTGTGCCAAATGTTATATATTGCACCTAGGCAGATGCCTAGTCTTTGACTTTGTTTCTAATCATGGAGAAAAATTGAAGGATGGGGATGGGGGAAGCAGAAGAAAGGGAAAATATCATCAAGCTACTTTTCTCTGGCACTCATATCTTTGAATCAACTAGGACTATATTTAGTAGCCAATCTATTTTTCTTTAAGGATTATATAAACTAGGGCTTTATAGCTTTTCCTAAATGTTTAAAAAATCATAAATAAAAAATAAACTGTCTATGCTAAGAAAGTGAGTAATTGGGAGAAAGAGTTAAAGTATATGTTAGATATTGTAAGATTTAAGGAGGAAAATCTACATGGTGTTCATTTCACTTAGGACAAGGAAGCCCAAGAAATGTAATTTACTTCCTTGCTTCTTGCCTCTTCATACTGAGGTCTTTTTTCTGTAGGAAATACTAGTTGAGCTCTAGCTCATGTATTGCACTTTGAAAAGAAATGCAAAATGACTGTTATTACCTTCTTAAATACAGGCAACAGCTTCATACCTCCACTTAATATGAAAGAATAAGCTGTTTTAACTGCCATTTTGATCTCATGATGTGTTTAATAAAAAGCATGTTACAGTAAATGGTAGTGTTTAGTTCATGTGTTGACATAAATCAATTTATAAACTCTGGGTTACATTTAATGAGTATTTTACATTTTGCAAATAGCACACTGAGAACAGTTCAAACATTGCCGCTTTTTATTTCATCGCATTAATGTCAACAATGAACTTTGATGTTCTATGATGTTAAATCACCTATAAGGCATTAACACATCATAGAACCATCTAGAAACCCATTTATATATAGAAGTTAGGCAAAGAAATCTGAGAATGATTTATTATCTAGGAACTTCTACTTCCTAAAAAACATCAACAAGAATATAACAAGTAAAGATTAACATTAAGTGATTAATATATACATTTTAAACATAAATACACTTCTTTAGGAAGTAGAATTCTTAAGGAATGGCATTTTATGTTTTAGAGAAGAGTGAAGCTTTTCAAATAATTGTATTTTAAGCAATATTTTTAGTGTATAAAATGGAGGATGATATTGGATTAAACATTTTAGTTCTTGAATTTATGAATGCTCCCTAAACACAGTATCTAGATAATAAAAGGAGAATTTAGGGGATAAATGGGGTCCATATTACATGGCAAAAAGAAAATTAGACAAGACTTTAGATAACTGATCATAGAATTTGTATTTACTATAGCATGACATTCAGATTATGCAATTTGAAGTATGACCTGTCTGAATTCAGAGCCTACCTTTGCTATGCACTTGGTGTATGACCTTCAACAAGACACTCCCTCACCTCAGACTCAATCTTTCTCATCTACAAAAAGAAGAGAATACTATTTAAATCACCGTGTTATTGTGAGGATAAATGAAATAAGATTATGATCTATTAGTACTTGGTTAGCACACAATAAAAACTAATCAATTGCTATGGCTCAGTAATTTATTCCACAAGTACATAGTGCCTTCTTTTTGGAAGGATGTACAGGCTTTTATTTTGAGGAGTTCAGGACAGAAGGGGAGAGGATATAAATAGATAATTATAGCAGAACACACAGGAAATATGACAAGGTGAGGGGCTACAAAGGACACCAACCAGGCTTGAGTCATCAAAGCTGTTTGAGGAAATGCCATTTATACCAGAGTCTTAAAAGAAATGAAGAGTTTGTCAAATGCCCAAGAAAAGATGAAGACACTCGTGGGGATCTAGGGGAAGCAGTGGGGGTAATTTCCAATGAGACAGTATATAGAGGACTTAAACTCGTAAATCCTATGTAAAAGATGAATGATTTAGAAAGATAAGAGCCTCTTGAGGTCAGTCACTCCAAGGCCCTATTATTAAGTCGTGTATTCCTTTTACAAAGTAGTAGTATAGGAATCACTATTTCATTTTTCAAGTTGGTATTTATCAATCATCTACTATCTGGAAGCTATGATCTCAGAACACAGTGATGGGCAAACTGTATAGTAACCAGCCTTGGGGACCTTAAAACATAGGAGAAAGTGGTAGTAATTTGATTCAAAGAATTCTAACATGTCCAAAGAAGCACTCGGTGCTAGAAGAATCTGACTTACATTGATTTGACCTAGTTGGAATGCTATAGTAGGGGCCATGGACTGGAGATCTGAAGTGTGAGTAGCAGTTAACTAGGCACAGAGGGGAGTCTATCTGCTGATAGACTGAGATATAGAGGCCCTTTTGAAGAAAGAGCAGATACTGTAGGAACTGGGTGGAGGAGAAATTATGACAGAAGTTGTGGAGATAAACAAAGACCAACCAAATGAGAATAAACAAAGACTATTTATTCCAAGTTTGCCATAGCAAGAGAGTTAGCTACTGTCATTGAAGTCTTGGCAGAGACTGAAAGGCAGGCACAGAGAAAACTTTATAGTGGAAAAAAGGGAAGCATTCAGGTATGCCCTCACTGGGGTTTGATGACATAGGAAAGCTGGATGCAGGCTAATTAGAAATGGGATATCCTATGTGATTGGTTAGGAATGTGTACTTGGCTTTTTCGGGTTGGTCCTAAGTTGAGAGTAGGGGCAAAACATAGGGAAATTAAGTCAGTTATTAATCAAGCCCTGACCATTTGGGGCTGATTGTTGCAGGGGTTATTGTTTGGCTTTGTGGACCAGTAGTTATAGATAGCAATCCAATATTCTACAAGTCTGACTTATAGTTGGGCTAGTTACAATAGATAATGGATTGGTTTCCTGAGCTGATTACTGAAGTTTGTGGGTCATAGTTCTATTTTTATATGTGATTTGGCCATTATCTGCATACTAAGTCTCTTAATTCTATGGTTTTTCACAACTATATATAAATCAAAATGAATATCAGCTATGAACCAACTGAAATAAATGAACATCATACAATTAGCCTTGCTTGAGGATGCAATTTTACTGATATTGAGCAACTCAAAAACTCAAAACATCAGGAAGCAAGGAAATCCTTTGAGTCTTACTAGCTCTATATTGACAAGGTAGATCAAAAGTAGAAGAACAGAGGCGCCCGGGTGGCTCAGTTGGCTAAGCATCCGACTTCAGCTCAGGTCATGATCTCACGGTTTGTGGGTTCAATCCCCACATCGGGCTCTGTGCTGACAGCTAGCTCAGAGCTGGGACCCTACTTCAGATTCTGTATCTCCCTCTCTTTCTGACCCTCTCCTGCTTGTACTGTCTCTCTCTCAGAAATAAAAAAAAAAAGAAAAGAAAAGAAAAAAGAAGAACATATGGTACTCAGTACACAGGAAGAGCCAAAATGCTTAGAACAAAAATATTTTATTCCTTCTTATTCTTTTCCTCATAAATCAGTTTATTAATAAAAAAATTGAAGGAAAACTTTTTAAAATATAGTATATAAGGACCTGAGAATGATAATTTCTGAAATATTATGTGCATACTTTAAAGCATAAAATTTGGTCCACACTCATACTCTAGATCCAGCAACAGAGAGATTTTCAAATTGTTGCTGAGTTCTAACACCTCTGGAATGAAAAAAATTAAACAGTAATTTTAGACATTTCTTTTGGATGGATTTGTACTTTGAATTACCTCTTTCCCTCAGGGTAGGCTTTTGTAGATGTCTCTCCTTTAGCCTTCCTCCTACCTTTTCTCCTTAGGGCTCTTCCATACTTGTTTTCCAAGATTGGGGAGAGGTTCTCTAATCTCTCAGCTGTGGGGTTACTTTCATGAGGAACTATCTGTCCCATAAATGACTTCTTTCAAAAACCTCTCTTCTAAAGAAAATTTGGGAACATCTACAAATTAAATCACTAACTTTTTACATTTTTAAAAAAAGAACTGAATTATTATGTTCGAAATTTTTAACAAGAACCTTACTTGGATTTTGGCCAAATAAAATATAAATCCCATCTTTAAAAAATTGAAATGATTGGGGCGCCTGGGTGGCTTAGTCGGGTAAGCGTCCGACTTTCGCTTAGGTCATGATCTCGCGGTTCGTGGGTTTGAGCCCCGCGTCGGGCTCTGGGCTGACTGCCAGCTCGGAGCCTGAAGCCTGTTTCAGTCTGTGACTCCTCTCTCTCTGACCCTCCCCTGCTCACACTGTCTCTCTCTCTCTCTCCTAGAAATAAATAAAACATTAAAAAAAATTGAAATGATTAACATGAAAGATCATTATGATAAAATCTCAAATTTCCAAACATATCATTCAAACATATCATTAGAGATGAAAATAGATTTTCTAACATTCATTATGAGTTTTGTCTTATTGGTGGTAATTGAAGAAATCCAGAGTTTATTGAGGCTGAGCTATTCGAGGTACATACTTGATAACGATGTTCTTGCTGTTTCTGAGGGTAATACATCATCACTATCATAGGAAGAATGAATTCCAGACCAAGTCTAAATTGACATCAGCATAATTAGGTTTGACTTCCCCAAAAAACAAATTCTCAGCACCAGGTAGATGAATTAGCTTATGCACTATTCTTTCCTTGACTCTATAGAATGATTCTCCATTTTCTCTTATTGGAAAGACTCCTTAAAGAAACATGTTTTGGGTTTTTGTTTTTGTTTTGTTTTTGTATTCAGTTCTTCTTTCTGTAGCATTTTACAAAATTTACTCAAGGGCTACAATTAGGCATTAGATCTAAGCTCCACCATGAAAATATTATATTTTCAGGATATAATTGGCAACCTCTCCCTTCTCCTTCCTGCCCTTCAATCTCACAGCAATTAAATCTATTTACGTTCATGTATCTTCACATTTTTTTTCCTTCTCTTAAATCAAAGGAAGTTTACCTTCTCTATTCAAAGGCCAACTCCTTCCATGTGAATAAGGTCCCACCATCTCTGTCATCTCAGGGACCTCATTTCATTGCTAATCTCTAATTCATGCTCCCTCACCCTCTCCCTCTAGAGGATCTTTCCCATGAGCATTTAAGAATTACTATTTACCATATTAATTTAAAAAAGCCAGTCCTGGATCCCTATCATTCCTATTCACCCTACTCCACTTAATAACCAAATTTTAAAAGGCATTTTCCCATTCACTCAAAAACAATTTAAGTGCTTGCTTTGTAGAAAGTACTATTTATTATCTATTATGTGCAGGTACTATTCAAGGCTTTCAGTGAGAAAAATTCACACGAACAACAGGAAATGGTGGGAAATGGAATAAGGCGAATAGAGGACAGCAGCTATTAGATGATTTAAACTGCAATTTCAATAGTGTGGTCTTGGAAGTCCTCATTGAAAAGGAAATTTTTAAATTCTTATTTCTTTCTGTTTTGAGTTTTTGGTTTCCTTATGTTTTGCTGAATCAGAGATTGAGGGTTCAATCACACATATTCCTCACTTTACAGCATAATATAATTAGTGGTCCTTGCTTCTACTGCTTGTGGTTTAATTTCAATTTATTTTCTTCTCAGCTTTACTGAAAACAGATACTCTGGTGTGTTTGAGATGTTTCCTTGGACATGTGTTTATTGGTATAGATGGGGGAAGGAGAGAGAAAAGAGGAGGGAGAAAGGGAGAATTAGTATGTATAGCTGCTTTGTGTGTTTCAAATTTCCATACCTGATTTTCTTCTGCGAGTTCTTTCTATCTATGCAATGTGTTGTAAATTATTGAATATGTAAACATATATGTATAGTTTAAAGAATAATATAATGAATATCCATGCATCTATTATTTGGTGTAAGAAAGAGAGAATTAGTAGGAATTAGAAGTCCCTACCTACCTCTTCTTCAATTTATCCATTTTCCCCTCAGCAAGGGAACCACAACTCGGGGGTTTATACTAATAATTCTCTTACTTTAATTTATATACTTGGGCAAACATATTTATACAGTACATTGTATGTCTTTTCCTGTTTTTGAAATTTAAGTGGAAACAAAGATATTATTCTTGCATCACTTGCTTCTTTTGTGGTTTAAGGGTTTAAGGTAGTAAACTTCTCTTTATCAGTATTTTTACCAGGTTGTGGTACATAAAATTCTTATTTTCATTTAGTTGTAATGTATCTTAACTTCCCCTGAGTTGTTTATAAGTATGCTTTAAAAATTTCCAAATGTTTATAATTTTTCTAATTTTGCTTTTTTATTTCTGTTGTCATTGATTTCTAAATTTTACTGAGATTAGAAAATAAGGTCTCTTTGATATTAATCTTTTAAAATTTGGTGATGCTATCTTAATGAATAAACATAATTTTAAAAAAATAGTTTTTGTTCAAGTTGGTTTCCATATAATACCTGGTGCTCATCCCAACAAGTGCCCTCCTCCATGCCCATCACCCTCCTGACCCTCTCCCCCACTCCCATCAGCCCTCAGTTTGTTCTCAACATTCAAGAGTCTCTCGTGGTTTGCCTCCCTCCCTCTCCCTATTTTTCCCCTTCTCCTCCCCCATGGTCCTCCATTAGTTTCCTCCTAATCCACCTATATATGCAAACATATGGTATCTGTCCTTCTCTACCTATTTCGCACAGCGTAACACCCTCAAGCTCCATCCATGTTACTACAAATGGCCAGATTTCATTCTTTCTCATTGCCATGTAGTTGAATAAACATAATTTTCAAAAGTTCCATGTATATTTGAAAATAATGAGCAAACTGGAGCAACTAATAAAGCAAATATTAATGGAAATAAATTGATAGTAATACAATGATAGAAGGAGACTTTAACACCCCACTTACATCAATAGGTGATCATCCAGACAGAAAATCAACAAGGAAACAATGAACGACACATTACACCACAAGAGCACATGGAACATTCTAAAGAATAGATCATATATTATATCATAAAAAGGCTTCAATAAATTTAAGAAGACTGAAATCATACCATGCATTTTTTTAATCACAGCATGAAACTAGAGATAAATCATAAGAAGAAAAAAGCTGGAAAAATACAAACATATGGAGACTATATGGAGACTAAACAACATGACACTAAACAACCAATGGGTCAACAAAGCAGTCAAAAAAACAAACTAAAAAATACAAGGAGATAAATTAAAATGAAAACACAACAGCCCAAAATCCTTGGGACACAGCAAAAGCACTTCTAAGAGGTAAGGGTTTAGTGATACAGGCCTACCTCAAGAAACAAGAAGAATCTCAAATAAATAATCTAACTTCACACCTAAAGGAACTAGAAAATTAAGAACGAACAAAGCCCAAGTAAGTAGAGGAAAGGAAATTATAAAGTTCAGAACAGAAATAAATGACATAGAGACTTAAAAAACAGAAAAGTCAATGAAACCAAGAGCTGGTTCTTTGAAAAACTAAAGTTGACAAATCCTTACAAGGACTCATCAAGAAAAAAAGAGAAACAAGAGAGAAGTAACAACTGAAACCACAGAAATACAAATAAGAGAATAAAAGAATAATATGAGAATAAGAGAATACTATGAAAAGTTATATGCCAAAAACAAAATAGACAACCTAGAAGAAATTGATAAATTTCTAGAAACATACAATATTCTAAAATGGAACAAGAAAGTAAATAGAAAACCTGAACAGACTGATTACAAATAAAGAAATGGATCAGTAATTTAAAAACTACCAAAAAATAGAAGTCCACAAACAGATGGATTCACAGGGGAATTTTATCAGACATTTACAAAAGAGTTAATACCTATTCTTTTCAAACCATTCCATAAAAATAGAAGAGGAAGGAAAGCTTCCACATACATTATACAAAGCCAACATTAGCCTGGTATCAAAACCAAAAACACAACAACAGCAACAAAAAACTACAGGTCAATCTCCCTGATGAACATAGATACAAAAATAAATAAGATATTAGCAAGCCATATAAAACAACATATTAAAAAGATCATTCACCACAATCAGGGAGAATATTCCCAGAATTCAAGGATGGATCAATATTCACAAATCAATGTCATACATATCGACAACAAAAGAATAAAAATCATATGATCATCTCAATAAATGCAAAAAAAGCTTTTGACAAGATTCAACATCCATTTATGATAAAAACTCTCAACAAAATAGGGCTAGAGGGAATACCTCAACATAGTAAAGGCCACATGTGAAAACCCACAGTGAACATCATCCTCAATGATGAAAACTGAGACAACAGTATCTACTCTTGTTACTTTTCTTTAACATATTATCAGAAGTCCTAGCCACAGCAGGAAGAAATAAGAGGCATCCATATTGGTCCAGAATAAAATGAAACTGTCACTTTTTGCAGATGACATGATACTATACATAGAAAATCCTAAAGACTCCACCAAAAAATTATGAGAACTGATAAACAAATTCAGGAAAGTGGCAAGATACAAAAATTAATACTCAGAATTCAGCAGTATTTCTATAGACTAACAAAATGGTAACAAAAAAATTTTAAACCCTACCATTTATAATTGTACCAAAAAGAATAAAATATTTAAGAATAAACTAAAGTGGTGAAATACCTGTACTTCTAAAACTATAAAACATTTATGAAAGAAAGTGAAGATGACACTAGGAAATGGAAAGATATTCCATGCTCATGGATTGGAAACATTAATATTGTCAAAATGTCATAAAAACCAGTATTGTACTGGTGCAAAAATAGATACATAGATCAAGAGAACAGAATAGAGATTCCGAAAATAATTATATGGTCAACTAATCTATAACAAAGGAGGCAAGAATAAACAATAGGGAAAAGACAATCTTTCAATAAAGCAGTATTACTATTATTTTATTTTTTACCTACATATTTAGCAATATCTTTAGAATCCTTTATTTTCGTTCCAATATATTATTTGGGATTTTTCTATATACTTGAACATCTCATTTACAATTGCTTTATTGAGAATCTATTGGCTTTCATTGGTGCTATTAAGAAGTTGGTCATCAGGGCACCTGAATGGCTCAGTCAGTTAAGTGACTGACTTCAGCTTGTCATGATCTCACAGTTTGTGGGTTTGAGCCCTGAATCAGGCTATGTTGACAGCCTAGAGCCTTCAGCCTGCTTCAGATTGTGTGTGTGTGTGTGTGTGTGTGTGTGTGTGTGTGTGTGTGTGTGTGTGTGTGTGTGTGTGTTTCTCTCTCTGCCCCTCACCCACTCACACTGTCTCTCTCTCAAAAATAAACATTAAACAAAAAATTTGTAAAAAGTCGTTCATCAATGTAATTACCATTCTTTTTAAGAACTTGCCTTATTTGTTTCAATTTTTCTATAATTTTTTAGAATTTATTTTTATTACCTAAGTTTCACTGTGCTTTCTGTCTCTAAGAGTTGATGACTTTTAACACAATCTTCAACCAATGCCTATTCAAATACAGCTGCTCCTTCAAGTTATCTCATTCGGGATCTTCAACTAAATGTATGTTAGATTTTGTTAATTTTATCACCTTCAACTCTTAAGTTCTCATAATTTTATATCACCATTTCTACTTTGTTTTATGAACAATTCCTTCAAGCATAACTTCCAATTTTCTGTAAATTTAACTAGCTCTTCATCATTTATTTTACTTTACCTTTGTTTTTTCAAATTTGTAGAATTTTTTTCAAAATTTTTTTTGCATTATAACATCTTCCTATCTTGCTTATATTTGCATACTTCTCAATTTCTTTGAACAGACTAGGTAAATTTATCTAAAAATTATTTGTCAGATATTCTTTGCTCTTTTTAATTGTTTCTCATTCAATGACTTATTTCCATGTGTTTTATGATTTTTGAGTGTAAACTGTTCATTTTCCATAGAACTTCCTAAACTGTGTTCCTCTAAATAGATTCGCCTTTAATTTTGCAAATTGACTTTAAACTAAACCAAAATGACTCTAAAGTGAATTTTAATTCTAACCTTTCACAGACCACACAGATAGTTTTAATTGAGGTTATAAACTTACTTGAGGACTGCCTTCTGGGTATGAATACTCAAGGAGACTTTTTGTTATCCTTTTGATAGCACTGAAATCTGAAAAAAAATGATTTTTCTCACTATATCTTCTCTATAATTGGCTTATTTCTGATACTGGATATATTGTCCATGTAGGCCCTCATTTTATGATAAGGTCTCCAGGTAGAATCCTAATCCCAGAAGGACCCTAAATCCTGATCATTTGTCCCTTTTCCTTTTTAGGCATTAGTGTAGAAATTTAAGACTCCTTGAGCTGAGCTGAAATGCTTAGGGCAAAATTAATCCTTGGTGTTTAGTTGTCTTACTGAGTGTCTGCTTTTGCTTTATTTTTGGTTTCTGAAGAATTTTCTGCATGCTAATCCAGCAATGTATTTAAAGTAAAACATTTAAAAATATATTTTTATTCAGCAGTTTTCCCATTGGGAAATTTATTCACATAACTTATTCTGTCATATACTAAAAACTAAAGGTATTATTTTGATTTTTTTCTTATTTGAGTTAGTCATAAATTTTAAGGTCAATCAATGTTGTTATCTTCCTCATAAATGTCTTCTAATTGGAATGTTTTCCACAGTGGGATGGAACATCTGGATACCCAGATGGGGAAAAAACGGAATGTCTTTCATTATACACAAAAATTCACTAAAAATTGGCTATAGGTCTAGATGTAAAATCTAATAATATAAAGTTTCAAGAATATAGGATATTATCTGTTACTTTGGGGTACATAAAGATTTCTTAGAACACATAAAACATAAACTATGAAATTGAAAATAAATAAATTTAATCAAAGCCAGGAACTTCTGCTATTAAACAATACTAGTAAGAAATATCAACGTCATTTTACCCTACTCCTATTCCTCCCATGGAAATGAGCTAAGTTACAGGGGTAGATGATGACCCTCATGGGTCAACATTTCTCCCATAGGTGGTGCTAATTTATCTGAAGTCCTAGCACAGGGATTTGGTCTTTTTTTTTTTTTTCCTTCTTTTAATTATTCTCCCCAAGCAGGGCAGGTCCAAGAACTGATTCCATTTGTGCTTTACAGATTCAAATTTGCCTTCAGATCTGACAAAGAATAAGCAGGACTAGTTGATCCTCACATTAGGCTCTGTCTTTCTAATTCAGGTTTTATAAGTAATAAAGATGAGGATATTTTGACCTTCCCCATGCCTCATAAATTATTTATTTATTAAATTATTAGAGAGGGGCAGAGGATGCATTTGAGGAGCATCCTTTAAAAATGCATATAATAGGGGCGCCCGGGTGGCGTAGTTGGTTAGGCGTCCGACTTTCGCTCGGGTCATGATCTCGCGGTTCGTGGGTTCGAGCCCCGCGTCGGGCTCTGTGCTGACTGCCAGCTCAGAGCCTGGAGCCTGTTTCAGTCTGTGACTCCCTCTCTCTCTGACCCTCCCCTGCTCACGCTGTCTCTCTCTCTCTCTCCTAGAAATAAATAAAAATATTAAAAAAAAAAAAAAGCATGAACTTGAGATACACACTAAATAAAACTTCAAAAATGTAAATGAAGGGGCTCCTGGGTGGCTTAGTCGGTTAGTGGCTTAGTCGGTTAAGCGTCCGACTTTCGCTTAGGTCATGATCTCACGGTTCGTGGGTTCGAGCCCCTCGTCGGGCTCTGTGCTGACTGCCAGCTCGGAGCCTGGAGCCTGTTTCGGTCTGTGACTCCCTCTCTCTCTGACCCTCCCCTGTTCACGCTGTCTCTCTCTCTCTCCTAGAAATAAATAAAACATTAAAAAAAATGTAAATGAAAAAATGGAAAGGGTTATAAAACATTACATGATAGTACTATTATGAAGTTTTAAAGCATAAAAACTACTGCTATAGATTTTTAATATATAATCATGTTGCAATAGGGGTGCTCAGGAACTTTCATTTCATCAAGAGTGATCTATCTGTTCATTAACAGTGGTTCTAATCTATCAAGATTTGACCCCAGAAAAGTTCCTGCATACATAGTTGTTCATTATAGGATTTTATATTCTTGTATGTTTGAAATATTTCAGAGTAAAAAATAAAGTAAAAAAAAATAGTATCAACTAATTCCCTTTCTCAAAACTTTGCAATACCTTCTCATTCTACTTCAGATAAAATCTAACACCAAAGTTCAACTAGGTAGAAGTAATAATCAGACATACCAAATAGGATGGCAATATAATAAATACATTCTAGAGTATCAGAGGTGAGAGACCTCTTATAAACCATCAGAGTCATCATTTTTCCTATCTAAATAATTACCCAAATCACAATCTCCAGACATATAGCCCTGGAAAACCGGCTTTGTTTTGTTTTCTTTGTTATTACTGAGGTTTTGTTTTGCTTTGTTTTGTCTTTAATTTTCCCAGAAGTTTCTGATAATTTGCCAGGTTATAACTATTGATTTCTTCCATTTTACAGAAAAGAAAGCTGAAGCTGAGAGTAAGAAACACGCAGAGAAGAGTAGCAAAGCAAATTCACACTGAGAACCCATAATGAATGGATGCTGTACTAGGCTCCTACATTTCATTAAATATACAATTCACTTAGCAACCATTAGAAGTAAATTTTAGCTTTACTTTTTTACTTTTGAAAATAATTATACTAATTTTTAAATATAATGCATGTGGTTGATAAAATTTTTTAAATGTAGAAAAATATAAATTAGAATAGTTTGTACTATTTTATATTCCTCACCCTAGGTGAACACTTAGAATTTTGAGTTAACACATTTTTGCCATGTGTTTATACATATACACTCATGTGTAAATAAATTTGTAAAATGATTTTCACTTGGGATCAAATGATGAAGGCAGTATTCTAATATTTTTTTACTAAAAGAAAAATGTGTGAAATATGTCCATAAACATATATCGTGGAATTGATTATAAGTGTCTTTACCAGTTCCTAGTGAATAAAAATTTGAAGTTTTGGTGAATTTTTTTGTTTTAAAGTGTATAATTATCACCCTTGTGCATAATCTATAACTCAAAGGTCAACAGGCATCAACTTTCATCTTAAAATCTAGACATAATTGATTCAACTTATATTCCACCACTTGTGTAAGATTCAGTGCCTCTTCAAGGATTTCTATATATTGAGAAGAGGTGCTTACTTTCATCATTACTGGTAGATAGAGTTCCTGCTTCCACTGACTTGGTTTAATGATCATCACTCTGCTTATATTCTTTCTCTTCTGTTCAGTGTCAAACTCATCTTCCTGAATATCCTCCGAAAACATCCTACCACACAAGTTGTCATTTGTGTGAGGCATCGAAGATTGGGGAGATCAAAGAACTGTATCATCACGAGGCAAACAAGGCCACATTTTATATTACATGTTCCTGTTGTTAAAAATGTCCCTGCCGTTTTAAACTCAGGTTTCAACTTCCCATCATGCCACTCCTTCAATTCTTTTGAGTTTTATCCCTCACCCTCATATTACTGTTGATTCCTGTTGTTGACAGATGGCTTTCCCATTGTGACCTTGTCCTTAACCCTAACTTGAACAAATTATACTATTTTCTATCAGATGGTTCTTTTTCTTAAAGGATAAGGGATTACTTTCAAAATTGCAGGATTATGTCCTTTGGGTTAATTTTCACCCTGATATCCATTTTCTTTTGGCTCTTGTATGGTTAACTTCTTAGGGAAATTTCTTAGGAATTTCTTCTATCACTGGTATTCATCTTTTACATTTTGATACACATTACCCAACTACTGTTCTGAAAATTTGAACCAATCCTCATAATATTTTGTTTTCCAGGTGAGCTTCAAAGAAGTAGATTCTATTGCCCTAGTTACAAAGCTGATAACTTAGTAGATGGGATATTCCAAATCAGCCTTTTCTCTTACTTTTACATTCATGAATATTATGGATATTTATGACCACCTTATATATTATAAGGATTAATTAGGGAAATGTGTGAATGTAGAAGATCCTCAATGTATCTAAATACTAAATGAGAAAAATATTCATTTTCCACATCATTACTACAAATTTTGTGACTGCACTAGAGTATTCCTGTTTCTCTACTTTGGTCATGTAATGCATAACTTCAGCATTCTTACATCACCTATCACATTGAAACAAAAACAGTTGTAGACACATGGATAAAATCTACCACATACCCTATAAGCTTGTTTTGGTCCTTTACTAAAATCTATACATTTTTCCATAACATCTTGAAGGTATCTTTGCCAGGAAGTTACATTAAGTTCCCTCTACACTGTTTCTGTATCAGTTCCTGTGTAAAATCATTCATCTTGCATTTGAAAAATCAATGAAAACAGTACCTCATTAGTGGAAAAAGCTCAGTCTTTATAGATCAAACACATAAGGTTCAAGTTTTTAGTCTCTAACTTATTGGCTATATAATATCGTGAAAGTAACTAACTCTTTGAACCTGTTTCCCGATCTGTAAGTTTTTTGTGAAGATTAGACAGGCAACAAACAATAGGTCAAAACCAATATTAATGTGACATTCAATACACATCAATTCTTCTCTTATCCTTTATGTTTACTATTAACTGCTTCTTTTAACAATGAATAAGTCCATTAAACATGGAGCAAAAATACTTTTTAGGGAGTTAATAGAATGATAGAGTAGAAATAGCATATAACTGAAGTCAAATACATCTAGGTTTGAATAGTGACTCTGCCACTTCTTAGCTCTGTAACTTTGAATAAGTTATTTAACCTTTTGTAAGTCTGCTTCTGACAGAGCTAATAAAAACTTCACTCCTAGGCTTGTCATCAGACTTTAAGCTAAAAATTGCCTAGCGAAAGCTGTACATAGTTGCCTACTTATTCCAACAGAATAGATGATATAGATTCTCCTCTGTTGTGTTTAGAGTGCTTGTCAACTGAGACCTAAAAATCTCAAATTACTATGGTCTAACAAAATATCAAGTCTATAAAATATGTACTTTCAATCTTCAGGATTATATATGTATCTCAGGAACAAAAAACAAAATTATTGATTTCACATTAAAGGCATTCATATGCAGTTACAGATGAGCCAATAAATGAAAAACTAAGCAGTGACATCAACATTTTATTTTGGGGACCTGTCCTCTGACATATTGGTCAAAATATTATGCAATCCCTTACCTAACATAGTAAGTTAGTCAAGACAACTGATTTCCAACCTGATTAAAAACAGGAAAGAAAGCAGTAAAATAAGATGTTTGAAAAGGAATTGGTAGTATAAATGTCTTTCCCCTTTTTATTGAAATAAAGCAAATTATGTCTAGTGGTGCCACATACGGAGTTCTCATCACCATCTGCTCACTTGGGAGTCACATTCTTGTGGGACTAACAGTACTTTGCTTTTTGTTTTTGTTAGGAGGGGCATAATCTATTAAATGAATAAGATTAAAAATGATTAGTATATAGATAGCATACCTTCATTGCTGAGCTGTTTTAAGAGGGTGTATGTGTTTCATCTTTCTCCTGAACCTCCACTATCAAATACCATTCACTATGAAAAACAATGTCTTCATCTCTCCCTTAGCCTTTGGGACTTGGTCTTGAATCCCCAAAGAGCCTATAAAGAGTGCCCGTCATCTAGATGGATGGAGAGCAGGTGTGCAAGTGTTATTCTCATGGGTACTTTATTCTCCAGCTGAAAAGTGCTCAATCTGTGCTTGTGTCACTGGTGCAAACCCATAAAATCTGGGAGTATAGGTCCTACATGTTTATGGAAAATGGTTTAAACCAAGCAATTAAGTCTGGAATGAGGACAATAGCCTGGATCTCAAAATTGGTATGCTATCAGCTTTGAGGTCCTCACAGAGTTGATAGTCATTAATATCAACGATAGGTTTATGTTGACTACTTCCTCCCCTGTAATGACAACAAACTAGTTAGGGCCTCAATGAAAACAACAAACTAACCTTGGAAACAAGATCATTAAAGCAGATGACAGGAAGAGCTACTATTTACTTCTAAGCACTAGTCAAAGAAAAACTGTCAGGAATTTTCAGAAATGAGTGGCTTGTTTTGCCTAATCTCAGACCACCTACTGAAACAATGAATGTTTTTTAATTGCTAAGTTGTAGAATTTATTCTTATTTTTTGTTTCTTTTTAAATGAGGAATCCAAGACTGCCAGAACCCAGAAAAAAATGACGAACGCTATAATATTTGTGAAATATAATTGAATAATTTTACTTTGAGTGGATTTATGTCTTATCAGATATACTAAGTAGATTATTTGACTTCAAAATTTACATTCCTTGTTTGTGACACGAAAAAAGATAAGTTGAACTATATAAATCCCTCCCTTTCTGAGGAATTTTTACTGTGAAGTATATCAGTACAGCCAGGCAGAAAATAAATGTCTCTAACTAGAAAACTGGAAAATAATCCAAGTATATTATTTTGTGGTTTAATTTTTAGGACATAACATGAAGGAAAAAATCTTTTGAATAAGGAGTTGTTATGTTATATTAGGGTCCTAAGACAACCATCCAAAATTGATTTGGCAGTAAAAACAACTTAGAAGATTTGGAAAGCTATCCAGAATCATGTGGAAGGCCAGAGAACAGGGCCCCCAAATCAAAGGGAGGCTGAGTGACTGGAACTTCAGGCAAATCATGCCACACCACTGCCCAACAGAATCACACATTTGCACCAAGGAGCACTGGATTCATAACCTGCCTCACTAGCACAACTGATGCTGAGCCCTGGACATCACTCTTGCAACACTGGACACTCTGGTTACTTCACTCTTAGAAACTCCAACACCACTGCTCCCCAAGGAATTTGCTATCGTCTCTGCATAGAGTGCTAAGAAAGTAAATATGTAGGGTTTTTTGTTTTTGTTTTTGTTTTTAGATTCTATAGTAGAAGACAATGAACTCTTCTTTCCCCATAAAAACCAACAAATATCCACTTCAATTCGTCCTTGCACATATTAGGATCATTGTTTTATTTTCCCACTTTAAACTTTTAAGAATTACTCCTTTGTAACAAAGTGCAACCATTGTTCATACAAATCCAAGCATGCTTACCCTCTCAACAAATGAAGCACCTCAATGTCTCATTAGGGGGCACTCAATTCCAAGTTTGGAATTTGAGGGTGATGTCTATGCCTCCTCTAGTTCCATCAAGACACTGATTCCATATCATACCAGCTATGGAAAAAATTATAAAGTTAGTAACTATCCCAATATGTACCTAGATACAAATTAAATTATTACAGGAAAAAAATATAAAGGTGTATATATGCACATACACGCACATATATGTTGTGTATAAACTTGAGTGCACAACCAGGCACATGAACACATAGAAACATCTGCATGTATATGCATACATATAAACATACACACATGTATATAAACACAAAGGAAGTGACTATATTCTTTATTTCCGCAGTCTGTCATGGGTCTTAGCTGCATATCTGAGTTCCCTTTTCTACTTTACATTCCAAGTTCCTTTAACTCTGATGTACATTTCAGTTGCCTGGGGATCTAACCCTCTTGTACTATTCCTCAAAATTTATTACCAGACATAGCAATAAAAGGAATTATCCACAAAGATTACCTGTGTTCCACTCATAGCCCTCTTCATCCTCACTGAATAGCAGCAATCCCATATTTCCTAATAGTAAGGATCAATTAACCAACATTTTAAATCTGCTTTGGCTTATTCAGCCAATGGTGTGAAAAATCCCCAAATGAGAGCTGGCAGTTTTACTTTCCAATTCAGTAGAAACAAGGTGTGTCATTTGGTTAAAAATAAAACAACAGAGGCAAGATTCTTGGGAATAGAAAACACAAAATATTTTGCGAGTGGGTTATTTGATAGGAGAAATTCCCTATCTCCGCCTTTTTATTCTCGGACTCCTAGATCTTGTCTACAGAAGAAATGGTATCATTATATTGGTCATTGGTTCAGAACGTATACCTTTGCCCACAGGACAACATCCCAACTTCACAAAGCATTGTTCCCAGATGGTGGAATATGGGAGTCTTTCACAAAGCATTCAGCCATTTCAGAAGGCCAGCTGCTTATAGGAAATGGAGTCTTCATAAGAACAGCGAATTTATGTGTATCAGCTCTAGGCTTTGAATCTTTAATTGTAAAATGAGGAAAATACATGTGCTATGAAATATGATAATGGTATGTAAAGCATTAATAAGTCCACTGATGATAATGTGGAAGCAAACTCACTTTTAGAATAAGTATCTTCAAAGGAGAACAAATTGGAGTAAGTGCTTCCACCCATGAAGAAAGCATTCGATTTTAATCAACCAGCCATCAGGTAACTAACTAGTTGCCCTGAGAACATGGAAACTCCTGGTAGGTTTTACTGCTTGCGAAGGGAGAGGTCAGTGATGTCAGTAGTTGAGTCGATCTTAGAGAAAGCGAGTCATCTTGCTGAGGTCCATGCAAATTATTTACCCTTAAGAACATGACCTTTCTCATCAAGGCCCTCTTCTACTAGGAGACACAACAATAGAGAGTTTCTTTGCATTTGGAGGCAATGTCTATTACATGGAGGTATAATATAATACCTTATCTTTGACCTGAAAGGCTATCAGCTTTGATTAGGTCCAGAGCAAGAGAAGGAGTTCTACTTAGTGCACACTACACTGCCTGAAGTTCTTTGACTCAGAATTTCTACTACTCTGTCATGAACTCATTGGCACTGACTGAGAAATGAGGCTGACAGGCATATATGGAACTTTTCAGTAAGTGTGGGCTTTTTGGTGGATGCTCATGTGGCACATAGGAGTTTTACCTCCATATCTCTTCCTAAAAATTCATGAGTCACAAACTTAAGATTTATATGTATACTTGATTTATACTATCACATCTCCTCTGTCTGAAAAAGAAAAATGATGGTGACCAGAGTGGGATTGGGCAGGGGAATGGGTTAAATAGGTGATAGGGATTAAGGAGGGCACTTACGAGGAGTACTGGGTATTGTATGGAAATGTTGAATCAGTAAATTGTAAACCTGAAACTAATATTATACTGTATGTTGCTAACCAGAATTTAAATTAAGACTTTAAAAAAATAAAGAAGAAAAAGTACCTTTTTTTTTTTTTTTTACACTGGCCAAATATCTCTTCTTCATAATCTATTATGGTCACAATTTCATGAGGTCTAATGCATCCATGGGCCATTTCCCACTAGTGTCAGAATATCATAAAGATGTATTTATAAAATAAGTGAGATTAGTTATTTCTTCTCAGTCATCTCATCATGGAGAATACCTCCATGAAATCCTAAGTGATGTTGAATAAGAACTGGCAAAGCAACATCTTATAGGAAGGCAAGAAGTATTAAGTAACTGGTTTATGCAACTCATTTGTTTCGACAGGACCGATTCAGATTTAGTCTTTTTTTTTTTTTTTCCCATTTACTTGTTGGTGAAGTACTGCTTGGAATGTTTCGTTTATGTCTACGTAGATTGTAGAGCACTCAGTTCGTGTTAGGAACCTTAGACCGCATGTCTGCTTTGTGTTCAATGTTTGCCAGATTAACACTGTTCAAAAGTAAATAGTTGGCACAGAATTTAAGGCTGTGCTCTGAAATCCTAGGCCCTCCACTACAATTTTTCTCCTAGTTCATGCCAAATGCTTCACATGGTCTTTTCACTGAGAACTACTGAAATTCTATCAGGTGAGTGGCAGAAGCTGCACTCATTAAAGCCTGAACCAACTGGAGCACTTTTTCTATGGGCCCAATCAAAACTGGCCTTTTAGGCCAAAGGTAAAAATGTTATATTTATACCCCAGTATATTTATACCTTGCTTCCAAAATGCAAAGAAACTTACTGATATCTATGACTTTCTTAGTAGCAACCTCTTAACCTTAAAGGGGACACTTTTACAAGCTCTAGTCAGACAGATTAATGGTAGGCAAATTAAGCTTGCAGGTCAGATCTAGCATGACACCTACTTTTCTTTTTAACAGACTGAGCACAGCTTATACCCTAGTACTGTGAGCCACAGGTACCTACGTAACACTTGGCTCTCTAGTGAATCTCTTGTAGATAGCATATAGTTGGATCATGTGGAGTTTTTAAAATTTTTAAATATTATTTTTCAGAGAGAGAGAGAGAGAGAGAAGGTGGCGGAAAGTGTAGGAGAAGCAGAATCTGAAGCAGGTTCCAAGTCTGAGCTATCAGCACAGACACAGGGTTGGAACTTTTGAACTGCAAGGTCATGACCTAGGTAGGATTCTCAACCAACTGAGCCACCCAGGTGCCCTCTATCATAGGTTTTTATCCATTCTGCCAATCTCTGTGTTTTGACTGGGGAAGCTAATCCATTTACATTTAAATTCTGTATAATGAAAGATTTACTACTGTCATTGTGCTGTTTTTTATATGCCTTACAGTTTTGTCCTCCATTTCTCACAATATTGTCTTTTGTGTTTAGTTGATTTTTTTGTAGTAAATGTTTTAATTTTTTTTCATTTCCTTTGGTGTTACATCCTAAAGTTATGACATTCTAATTTGAATTTTTACTGGCTTAACTTCAATAATATATAAGAAGTCTGCCTCTCAATAGCTCCATCCCCACCTCTTTCTGTTTACATCACAAAATTACATCATTATACATCGTGCACCCTATTTCATAAGCTATTAGTTTTTAAAAATGTGTCTGGATAGGGGTGCCTGGGTGGCTCGGTCAATTGAGCATCTGATTTTGATTCAGGTCATGATCTAGCTGTCTGAGTTTGAGCCCAATGTCAGGCTCTGAGCTATCAGCACAGAACTTGGAGCCTGCTTCAGATTCTGTGTCTCCCTCTCTCTCTGCCCTTCCCCCACTCACATTTTCTGTCTCTCAAAAATAATAAACATTTTAAAAAGTTTAGAAAATGTATCAGAATCTTCAATTAATGAAGAGATACATTTGGAGATACAAACCAAAGTTACAATAATACTGGCTTTATTAATTGCCAATGTATATTTGCCTTTATTAAAATCTTTATTTCTGGGGTGCCTCAGTGGCTCCGTCAGTTGGGCGACCAACTTCGACTCAGGTCATGATCTCATGATTTGTGAGTTCATGTGCTGGGCTCTGTGCTGACAGCCTGAAGCCTGCTTTGGATTCTGTGTCCCCCTCTCTTTCTCCTCCCCCTGCCCCTTGTTTCTATCAAAAATAAACATTAACAAAATTTTTTTAATCTATTTCTCCGTATAGCTTCGAGTCCTCATTTCATATCCTTTTATTTCACTTTGCAGGACTCCATTCAACATTTCTTGCAGGGAAAGTCAGGGGTTCTTGAACTCCCTCAGCTTCTGTTCATCTGGGAAGGTCTTAATTTCTATTCACTTTTGAATGACAGTTTTGCTAGGTATAGGATTCTTGGCTGACAGCCTGGTTTTTCCTTTGTCTTGTTTCTTTTTCTTTTTTTTTTCTTTTTAGCATTTTGAATATGTTGTCCCACTGTCAGCTGTTCCCCAAAATTTCTGATGAGAAATCTGCTGATAATATTGTTGAAAGTTTTATACGATGACTCACCTGTCCTGTTTTTAAGATTGTTTTGGGGGCGCCTGGGTGGCTCAGTTGGTTAAGTGTCGGACTTTGGCTCAGGTCATGATCTCATGGTTCATGGATTTGAGCCCTGCATAGGGCTTTGTGCTGACAGACAGCTCAGAGCCTGGAGCCTGCTTCAGATTCTGTAACTCCATCTCTCTCTGACCCTCCCCTGCTCACACTGTCTCTTTCTCTCTCTCAAATAAAACCTAAAAAAAAAAAATTTAAGATTCTTTGGAAAATGTGATTATGCATCATGATGTGGGTCTCTTAGCTCATCTTACTTGGAGTTCATTGAACTTGGATGTTTGTATTCATGTCTTTCATCAAATTTGGGAAAGCTTTCATCCATTATTTCTCTAAATATTCTCTCTGCCCTTCTCACTCTCTTCTTCTGGGACTCTCACAATGCAGTTTTGGACTACTTGGTGTCCCACAGGTCCCTCAGGCTCTGCTGGCTTTTCTCAATCTTTTTTTCTGTTTCTCAGCCTTGATAACTTCCATTGTTCTATTTTCAACCTGATGGATTCTTTTGTGTGCTCAAATCGGTCTTTGAATTCCAGTAGTGAATTCTTTTGTTATTATACTTTTAAGCTTTTCAGAATATTTTAGGTTTTCTGCCTCCTTGATATTTCTCTATTTCGTTCTCACATTATTTTGATTTTCTGTGGATCTTTCTTTAGTTCTTCAAATGTCTTTTTAAAAAAATTTAAGTCTTTTTCTAGTATATCTGCCATTAGGTCTTTTTCAGGGACAGTTTGTTGCTTTTTTCCCTTCTGAATGAGATTTTGTTCCTGTTTTTTTTTTTTTTTTCTATGATTTGTGATTTTTTTTTGTTGACCACTGGACATCTGAATGTAATAATCTGGTACCTTTGGAAATCAGATTCTCCCCCTTCCATAGGATTTGTTGGTTATTGTTTTTGTTTATTGTTGTCGCAGGGAATTTCCACACCAAGGAACAGCTGGAGGTATAAACTTAAGGTCTTTTCAGGTCTTTTCTGAGCCTTCCCCTGAGTATGTATGGTCACTTTTGAATTTTCCTTATATATGCAGTTCTTTTTGAATGTTCGAATCCTTTATGTCTGACTCTTAAAAGGGGAAAAGATGAAAATAAAGGGAGAAAAAGAGTGCTAGCCTTCTATATCCCCAGGAAGTCACTTCAGTTGGAAGAGGAGGTGCAACAATAATGGACATCTCTTTGTACACCTCTGTGATCAGAAGCAGCAAACATCTTGGGGTGCCTGGGTGGCTTAGTTGGTTAAGCGTCCGACTTTGGCTTAGGTCATGATCTCGCAGTTCATGGGTTCGAGCCCCGCGTCGGGCTCTGTGCTGACTGCCAGCTCAGAGCCTGGAGCCTGTTTCAGTCTGTGACTCCCTCTCTCTCTGACCCTCCCCTCCTCACGCTGTGTCTCTCTCTCTCTCTCTCTCTCTCTCTCTCTCTCGTAGAAATAAATAAAAACATTTAAAAAAAATAAATCTTAAAAAAAAAAAAAAGCAGAAGCAAACATCAGTCAGAGGATAGATCCCTACCATTTGGAGGACAGGATTATTTTTAGCCTTCTTGGATCCCAGACACTGTATGCAAACTACTCCAGGACATCGGCACAGATGTCAGCCATGTGGCTGATGGGTAACTGCTACTGTGCTAAGAGTTAAAATTGACCAAAATTAACTTACCATCCAAGTCTTCCCTTGGAAGTTGCAAGCCTTCAACAGACTCCAAAGTTCCAAAATAGTTACATCAGTCAGATTCTGCCAGCGAGATTTTTGTCAAGGTGGGCAGACCAATTCCTCGTGCTTTCTATTGTCATCTTCATCTGGTCACAGTTTTGAATCCAGGTTTTAGTCAACCAACTAAGTAAGTTACAACTACTGTTGCATGTTTAAAATAGCACAAAAAAATTTCTCATAAGTGCTCACGTATGTGTGAACTCACCCTGAACTGAATGCTCTCCTCTTATTTGTTTAGCACACTTTTCATTTTCACAAATAGACTCCAAATATTTGCTGATGCAAATTAGTATTCTTTGCAGTTCTTTTTCAGCTTGATTTATAATTTGTCTCCTTTATTAATTGCCTGTTTTTGACAAGAGCTATAATAGGAAGTCATGAAAAGAAGACAGTCTACACCCTCAAGGAGTTTCTGGTTTGGTTGTATTGTCATTATTTGATCCATTTAAATCCATACCTAATGATTGAAATCCACTAGTCTAAAGCTGTGCTTTTTAATTGAGAAAGAATTTTGTACCCTGGGAGATATTTGTGAAAGCCTGGAGATATTTTTGGCTGTCACAATTGGAGGATGCTAATTGCATCCAGTGGGAAGAAACCAGAGATGTTGCAAAATATCCAAAAATGCACAAGGCAGCTATTCTTTATTCTCTCCCCAACAACAAAAAGTTATCCAGCTGAATCAACCATGCTGAATAAGAGATCTTGATATTAAGATTGCAGTTGGCTGTCTTCCCTCCCCTTATCAAGAATATTTTACTGCTTCCTTTTTAAATTATCATTAAAAATATGTATGAGGAAATCTGATTTATCTTATTTTTAATGACAGAAGTACAAAACACTTTCCTAAACTATACTTTATGTGGGGCCCTCAGCAAATTTCCTCTTTTTATATTCCTCTGGATAGGAGTTACTTTAGAAATAATCTATTCCACTACAGCAATATGTTTGATTTCGGGTGAGACAAACCTATTTTAAACTCATAAGGGAAGATTGCTAAATAACCTAATAATTAGTCTTTTGTTGAAGCAAAACTTCTCCTGCAAAGCTGATAATACTCACTTATTACTTGCAGAGCTTAGAATTTTTCATTCTTTATTTTCTTACAGCCATATAGAACACTTACTTAGTGTGTTATTTTACTCCCCTAAGTGAAGGAAAAATTATGTTGTTGTTACTATTATTCTATACTCATGTAAGGTGTTTATTAACACTATAAGTTAATTACCCTTGCATTTAGACTAATACTCATCATCCTTACCTTCTGACTTTCAAACTCATACCCGTTTAGCATTTTTTGTCACTATGTACAAATCAGATGTAAAGTTTCATCACACTGTTAGATTCAAGCTATGTATTTCAAACTATTTAAAACCAGGCATTAAGTCCTCATTTCTTCATAAGATCTGTTAAGTCTTATAATGAAAAAGCTGATACTATTTCAACCTAAGGAATTTTCAAGATTAACTTCTAGTCCTATCTTTCTTAAAAGATTTATTTCCTCAAACAAATAAAGACAGAGCTTAAAAATATGATGCTCTTTGGGAAAGCTTAGTGGTGAAAATGTGTTAATGGATTAATCGTTGCTCCAGGGGAAGGTGTAATTCATATCCTGAGAGGAGCAGCTGTTCCATGATAAATGTACTAGGGGTTATGCTTCTGGTTTTGGAGAGCACATAACACTTGATAGACATGTAGCAAGAGTTGATCAGACCAAGTTTTGGGGTTTTGTTGTTTCTTACTAACCCCTAGAATATGGCTAGTTTTATTAGACTAACGAGACTGATCATTATACCCTTCACGTAGCAGTGGTATTTCAGCTGGTATTAATTTTGTTGTCAAAAATACAGTTGTTGTAGGAAATATTTTGAATTTTTAGTACCATCTGGTGTGCTGAAGGAAGAAGTAGTGCTCTAAGCATTGGCATCAATCCACTTTCTAAGTGGGTAATACTAGTGCTTTGAAAACAGGGCTATCAAAAAGGAAGATGAGAGAATTATTAATTTGAACAGTTTCATCCTTGTATTGCACTACAAATACTGCAGTACACCAATTTTAAAAAAATTTGTACGTGTGCATGTTAAAAATCCTTCAGAATAGTTTATCATTTATATGTAACATCCACGTTATTCATAGTTAACGTCCAGAAACTTAGGTCACAGTAAAATAAAACTAAAATGATTGTCATCAGTCAGAAAAGGAAGGTGTGTCAAGCTTGGGGTACCCCTTGTTAAGGGAAGCAGTAATTTGGTATTCAGAGTTAAATTGGCTTTCCCTTCCATCACTCTTTATCATCAGATACCTTTTTTTTAATGTTTATTTAGAGAGAGGGCATGCACAAGCAGAGGAGAGGCGGAGAGAATACCAAGCAGGCTTCATGCTGTCAGTGCAGCACCTGATGCAGGACTCCATCCCACAAACTGGGAGATCGTGATCTGAGCCAAAAATCAAGAGTCAGACACTTAACTGACTGAGCCACCTGTGTGCCCTTATCGTCAGACATCTTATTGAGATGTTTACTGAACTCCTATTTTCCTCCCAAATAGGTATAAACTAAAAATGTGCAATTACTTATGACATAATTTACTTTTGCTTCAAAAAGTTGGAATCTTTTTTGCATTTTTTCAGCACCTGCAAGTTCCCCAGAGATCAAGATATAATAGAAATAAGGTACTTGCTTAAAACACAAGTCGACATAGGGTACTAAGACATCACTGGGGACTCATACATGTAATAAAATAAAGAAAATGTGTCTACCAGAATCTTTACGCAGAGAAATATATGTGGTAGCGGGGATTCTTGACAAGACAGTTTGGGTACAGGGTGAGGAACCCTCTCATGGGAGATGCCTTAAGAGATTCTTGTTAAAGTGATTTTTATGATAAGCTTTTGTTTATGAAGTGACATATGATTTGAGTCCCATCAAAAATTCATGGCTGAATTTTTAGTTTGAATGGTGGTGCCTTACTTCTATCTGTTCTTCATGAAACTCTCATGCTGTTCTCCAAATAAATGGTGAAATCTTACCCAAAGAGTATTGTTTTCAACAAGCACAAAATGATTAGCTTCACAGGACACTTGTAGGTTGTGGGATAACCCTGAATTGGAAAGCTATTATATGCAATGTAAAGTTATCATGCAAATGCCTCTCGGCTACAGGGCACGTCTGAGGCTTTAAGTGTTATGAAGTTTCAGAGGAAAGCAGACTTTTTATTCAATTGGTCAAACGGGCTGAATTAAGGAAAAATCATAGAAGGACATTTTAGGTAAACCTTGAGAAAGAAATAGTATTTCAATCATGAGAAGAGATCTCCAAGCAGAAACAAAATATGAGCTAAGAGTCAGGAGAAATTTCAGAGTGTTTTTGAAGCAGCTGGTAGTCTAATGTTGTTGGGCTCTGAAGTCTTTGTAGGAGACTAATGAGAAATAAATTCTTAAGAGTTGGATATATACAGGACATGGAAAAGCTTAAGCAGTGACTTTGACTATTTATTGGAAAACTTCTAAAATTTTTGAGACAATAAATAGCAATATGGCCACAAGCAGAAGGAAAGATGCTGTCAAGGGAGAGAGAGAAAGTGGGTAGCTCATAAAGTGGCTACTACAATGATTTAAAGTTGCTGATGGTTAAAGAGTTGATAAATTGAATAAAAATAAGAATAAAAATAAGTAAAAACGGGGCGCCTGGGTGGCTTAGTCGGTTAAGCGTCCGACTTTCGCTTAGGTCATGATCTCGCGGTTCGTGGGTTCGAGCCCCGCGTCGGGCTATGCGCTGACTGCCAGCTCAGAGCCTGGAGCCTGTTTCAGAATCTGTGTCTCCCTCTTTCTCTGACCCTCCCCTGTTCACGCTGTCTCTCTCTCTCCTAGAAATAAATATTTTAAAAAAGAAAATAAGTAAAAATGGAAACAGACAAATACAAGCAATACTTTGGAGATTGCAGCAGGAAGACTTAGCAACAGAGCAGATGTTGGAATTCTAGTGGGATGGGGGAAATCAACGAATGACGGCAAGTCTACAGCGGTAATTGGAATAAAGCAATTAGGAAATGAAGTGGTCATGGAAAAATGTCGAGGTAGTGATAGAATGAGTAGAGTTTGGTACATATTAAGTTGGCTTTCATAGGATTTAACATCATTCCCTTCTGGGAGCACATCGTGATAGATGGGCATCTTGGTGAAATAACAACCATTATTGAGCAGCTATAGTTCATCACTTTTAATGTAAGAGGTTTTACAAATGCATCCTTCTACACACCAAAACTCTAGAATATAAATGTTTACCCATCCCCATTTTAAAGTGGTGAAACTAAAATTCTGGTAGGTTACATTATCTGATCAAGGTGATGTTAACTAATACGAAGGAAATGTGGAATTTGAATCTAGGTCTACCTGACTTTATTGAACAGAAGAATTAAAATATGATGAAAAGAAGATAGTATTGGGAGACTACTGGAAGAGCATTTTTTTAACTTTATACAGGGACTTTTATCTCTAAGCTGGAAAAAGAAGGTAAATATGAGACTGAAAAATTCTCCTGAAAGATTTGTTCTGTACAGTTAAGATAGCACATGACAATCTTCTGATTGATGGCCATTAAGTTGTTAAAGTTTTCCAGTAATTGTAGGACACACTTGATTTCAAAAACATTAAATCCTGAAATAGGTATCTTAGAATTGAAATTAGAGTGCATTAAACTCTGTTGTATGAAACTATGTCATGAGTTTGGCTATTGTTTTAAAACTGATACTATTACTAGGAAGAAGATTCCTTCTATTCCTGGCTTTAATTTTTTTTCTATTTTTGTTGTTTTTAAATAGGAAGAGATGTTGGGTTAAATAATTGTTTTACAGCTTTTATTTAAACACATGTGTATTATTTTCTTTTACTTGCCCTATCCTGCCACTACTTGCAGTCAGTCAATCTACATGGGTTCTCCATTTTACCTGTGAGATCATGTCCTAAAGCTCTCCATTTGTCCATCTCCAATACTGTTGTCCTCCCCGATCTACTACTGGTCTTGAACACATTCATTCTATTTTAAAAGCTACTCTCTCCACTGCAGCCCTTGTGATTATTTAAATGTGTAAATCCTTTACACATCTTGCTTAAAACCCTTCAAGAGATTCTCACAATATTTTTAGATAAAGATCAAAAATCCACAAAATGACCCAAATTAAAGTCTGTGTGACCTAAGTTCTACCAGGCACAGACTGTAGATAGGTCAAAGAGTAATGCTGCCTTCTGGGCTGTCTTTCCTACTCAAGATCATGAAGGTTGGGCATATTCATGGGTTGCAAAAAGGATACAATTACTGTCCATTTCACCCGGAGTTTTGACACATCTTTTTTTTCCTTACTTCTTGGGATTGATGCCAGATTTGGTCTTTAACGTATACATCCATGAACATTTTAACTAGAACTCAAGGGAAAAGAGTTAGAGTTGACAGTTGGAGTTATGAACTAGCATTTTTGATTTTCCAAATTAAGACAGCAATGCTAATTGTGATTTCAAAGGCCTATAGTAGTAGGTTTCAAATGTCTTTGGTGAGCATGTGTTAAGTAGCAGTCAGAGACAAATAGTTGAGGTAATGGTCCCAGTGGAGCTAACTTCCTTCTCTCACCACATTTCTCTCTTGAGAGTTTGAGAGTCAGATTCAGACCCTCAGGTACACAGACTGGAGGGAATCCTATTCTAGAAACAAGCCAACATAAAGGCTTTGCTCAGCTAAGATTTAATGGTGTTTTTCTGTACATCAAACTTTAGAGCTTGATTGTATAAGCAAAGATGTTATATGTTCCAGTTATTTTGTTACACAGCTTACATCTAACTTGAACTCAAAACATGAAAGCATCTCATTTACTGGAACTATTTACAATCTGTCCAACCAAAGACCTTTACTTTGTTTCATGTTCAAACTATTTCCTGAGGTTTAAAATTACCAGAATGTAAAAATAAACTATGGTGCAGGAACATACTGAAAAATGGTAAGGAAGGTGGTAAGCGAATGGGACTGGAACAATATGACCAAACTGTAACTTTACTTTGGACATCAACACACCTCTAATGGACTGCACCAGCTGAAGGCTAGCAAAACATTGAATTAGTTAGTTAGGCACTTAGGCACCTGGGTGGCTCAGGTCATGATCTCACAGTTCATGAGTTCAAGACCCACATTGGGCTCTGTGCTGACAACTTAGAGCCTGGAGCCTGCTTTGGACTCTGTGTCTCCCTCTCTCTCTCTGCCCCTCCTCTCCTCATGCTCTGTCCCTCTTGATCTCAAAAATAAGTAAGCACTAAAAAAGAAAAATTAATTAGACACCAACCTCTCAAGAAAGAATGAGCAGGGCTTCTCCTTACAACACCCCTTCTTTGATCAAAACCCTTGCCATATACCAAGTATGTGCCCTTGGGTAAGTGAAAGTACTGGAAATATAGAGTAGTGGTCCAGAGGGTCCACTAGTTAAATATTTCCCTACCCAGATCCAAAAGAATTGTCTACTAATGATGCTACATGATTTGAAGAAGACTAGACAAATTTCCCCTCCTCCTGGCCCCAAGTACACCAATTCAACCCCATCCTCCTTCCCCAATTTACTTGTGACTGAGTCTCAAATTCTACAACTGACATTTCACTGAGAAAGACTTCTTTGCAAGGAAAATTCAAATTCAAATTTTAAACTTGTAAACACCTCGGAAAAACAACAAATTAGATTGCTAACAATACAGCAGTACTGTGAGGAAATTAGCTATGTAGAAAAGGGTTTGGGATCCGTGGGAGAAGTCTCCGTTTTCCTGTCTGAGGTATTCCTCCTCAGCCTAAACTTTGAGCCCAGTAGACTATGAAATGTCCTTAGATCCTTGGATTCCTCAGAGATTCTTAGAGAACCAAGAAGGTATAGGTGTATTGTGGGAAGGGAGGAGGGTATGCATAAAGAGAAAAGTAAGTCTACATGTTTGAACTTCTGCTAAACGCCAAACTAGATCGCTTTGCCTTCTAATACCACAGAAATAAGAGACACCTCTAGACAGTCCACAAAGAAAATCCTTGTGACAATATTTTAAGAAGCCTCAGACAGGGCCCAGGAACAGAAAAATAAATATAGGAGTTTAAGTACAGTTAGTTTCATGCAGGAACATCAACTCAGCAGGGACAAGACATGAAACAGACGTATGGTTCAAACATACCACTGAGTATATAGACTATTTCCTGAAATGAGTTACTTGGATATAAATAGCAAAGTAATACAAATATACATACTTTTTACTAACTTAACTTTAACGGTTTCTGGACTCTGCTTTAAAAATCAATCTGAAAATGCAATGCACTTTGTTGAGGAAGAGTTGCTTTTTGAACCTTAATGAACATTCTGGCTCATGGAACTATGCCTTAAAATTCTATGTAGAGACAAGATAGTGAAAAAGAAGGTTTCCTTATTGATAATCTCTTCTGTTTTTATTTGTATTTTTCATATTACATTAACATGTGAAGGATTTGTCTATAAGAAAACAGACAGCAACAGTTAATAACTTGGTTACCATTCTTAACCAGATTAAAGGGCTTTCATTTAACTAATGCATCATTAGTTTCTTTATGATAATGTATGACTGCAATGGTCTCTTGGATATTAGAAAATTGAGAAAATCTTTACATGGTATAAAAAGATAATTTTAAAAGCTTTTATTTCACCACATAGAAATAAATAATATATTTCCTTCTACAATTTTTTCTGGGAGTTTGAGTAGAAAGCTGGTCTGAAGATAGCTTTTATTTTCTTTTAGATTTGCAATCTTGTTTTTTGGGTTTTTGTTTTTTTTGCTTTATCCTGAAATTAAGTTATTTATTCCAATAATATATGTCCTTTTTCTTTCCTCCTTTATATGTATATAATATTTTATTGACAGGTTTCTGGTCCCACTTAATTTTTTGCCTTAACTCCAACACTTATTTTTTCTTTTTGTTTTTGCTGGATATTCATGTGAATCCTTTTGTTGTTCTGGTTGTTGTTTACATTCTTCGACATTTTGTCTTTAGATTTTCTACTTAAACTTTTTTAAATAAACATGATTATTATTAAATTGAGGAGTAAAACTGGTAACTATTTTCTTTCATAAAATCCGTGCTTAAAACTGTAGTTCTCATCTTGTATTTTCCATTTTTTACTAACATAATATGTGGATGTATTCACATGCATATACATACACGTACAAACATTTGGACTTATTTTCTTTTAAACTCTGAAGAAATATGGTAGTTATATAAACTGCTTTTAATTCTAGTAATAAAATTTAAGTACTGTAAAACATTCCTTAAACATTAAGCTTATTTCTATAAATTTGAAATCTAGGAATGAAAAGTTTAGCTTAACTTTATCCTATAGAAGATGAAAAATTTAATATATTTTTATTTCTCTCTCCACACCCTGCCCATTACTATTATTGGTTGTTGTAATATAGGGTATGGTTTTAAAATGTTGTTATTAAATTGTTTACAAAAGAAATCTTCCCTTTCAGGCTGTTTTGATTTATGATTCATTTCTGTAGAATGCATAGCAAAAATATCTAGATAACATGTTTTATTAACTTTGCTGTTTATCTCTAATTTTACATTATGATCTATCTTTTATATGAAACATTATAGTGTTTATGTTGTAAAGTATTATAAGACACAGAACTCCCATCTCACTTTATATCCTTAATTTCTAAAACTATAGTCCTAATAGGATTTATTTTCTTCAAAAGATTCTAATGAAACTAAGTAGAGGGAACATTTCCCCACTCATTCCATGAGGCCAGAAATACTCAAATACTAAAACCAAAGACATTACAAGAAAAAAAAAAAGCTACAGACCAATGTAATTTGTAAACTTAAGAATTTTACATTTATGAAAATTTAGCAAATGGAATCCAGAAGTAAGTTTTATCCGATGATATATCATCAGTAAGTAGGGTTAATCTCAGAGATATAAGGTAGTTGTATCATTTGATAAATCAATGAAATTAACAGTATTAACAAACTAGAGGGGAAAAGCATATTTTCCTAGTAAATACAGAAAAAACCATTTGATAAAACTTAACATTTATGATAAAAATAGTCAACTAGGAATACAAGAGAACTTCCTCAACCAGATAAAGGCCATGCAACATAAACCTACGGCAACATGTTTAATGATTTTCTACTGTATAACAAGGAAGTTGGCTTTCATCCTTAGATGGATTGGGAAGGTAGAAGTAAAACTATTTTTATGAATAGACAATATAATCACCTATATTTAAAATCCTAAGGAATTCACAAAACAAACTAGAAATGAGAGTCTAGCAAGTTCATAGAATGGAAGATCAATACCTTTTTATTTCTAGGTTACCAGCAAAAATTAGAAATTAAAAATTTTAAATACCATACATAGCAGTACTAATAATATGAAATATGTAGGAATAGTTTAACAAAATATGTGGAAGACCTATATATGATACATTAGAAAATATTGCTGAGACAAATTAAACAAGATCTAAAGTGGAGAGTTAGATCATATATATGGATGAGAAGACTGAATATTGTTATGATGTCAAATCTCTCTCTTGATCTATAGAGTCAATCCAATTCCAATCAAACTCCCAGAAAGTTGCATCTAAAATACATGGGGAAGTATGAGGAATATAGAATAGACCAAACAATTTAAAAAAGAAAAGCAAAGTTGGAGAATGTATCCTTCCTGGGTTCAATATTTACTATAAAGTTAGTAACAGAGGTAATAGGTGACTGGCGTGAGAATAGATGTAGAAATGAAATGGAGATATCCCCAATAGAGCCACAAATATTTGATAAATGGATTTTTAATACATGTCTAAGGTAATGAAGGGAGAGTCTTGCCATCAAATGATGCACAGACCATGGACATTGATGTGAGAAAATGAAGAAAGGTAAAGAGAAAGACACAGAGACAAGGGGAGGAGGAAATTTTGATCTCTAACACCATACCTAAGAACTAAAGTGGATCATAGTTTTTTTTTTCTTAAATAGTTTATTGTCAAGTTGGTTTCCATATAACACTCAATGATCATCCCCACAAATGCCCTCCTCCATGCCCATGACACCCCTGCCCCTCTCCCCCACTCCCATCAGCCCTCAGTTTGTTCTCAGCATTCAAGAGTCTCTCATGGTTTGCCTCCCTCCCTCTACCCCATTCTTTTCCCCATTTCCTCCCCCATGGTCCTCTGTTAAGTTTCTGCTAATCCACCTATATGTGCAAACATGTAGTATCTGTCCTTTGCTGCCTGACTTATTTCACTCAGCATAACACATTGCTACAAATGGCCAGATTTCATTCTTTCTCATTGCCATGTAGTATTCCATTGTATACATAAACCATATCTTCTTGATCCATTTGTCAGTTGATGGACACTTAGGCTCTTTCCATGTTTTGGCTATTGTTGAGAGTGCTGCTATGAACATTGGGGTAGATCATAAGTTTTAATAGAAAAGCTAAAAATATTAAGTTTCTAGAAGAAATCAGGAAGAAATTTTTTTAATGTTTTTATTTTTGAGAGAGAGCGAGAGCAAGCACACAAGCCAGGGAGAGGCAGAGAGAGAGGGAGACACAGAATCCAGGGCGGGCTCCAGGCTCTTAGCTGGGTCAGCACAGAGCCTTATCTATGGCTCGAGCTCACAAACTGCAAGATCATGACCTGAGCTGAAGTTGGAAGCCCAACCAACTGAGCGCCCAGGTGCCCCAGAAATCTTTTAACTTTAGAGTAGGCGAAGATTTTAGCTCATAAAAAGCATAAAACATAAGAAAAAATTGATAAATAGAACTTCATAAAATTAAAATCTTTTTGCTCTTCAAATAGCACCAAATAGTCAAACAGTCTTATGAAAGACAAGCCACCAATTGGAAGAAAATGTTTTCAAAATGTGTAATAAAAGACCTAGTCCAGAATTCATACAGAATCTCAAAACTCAGTAATAGACCAGCAACTCAATTTGAAAATTGGGTTTGAACACTTTGCCGAAGATACTTGAATGGCAAAACGAATGGCAAACAAACATATGAAAAGATGCTTAATATCTTTAATTATTAGGAAAATGCAAATGAAATACAAAATGAGATACTGTTTCATGCTCACTAGAATAATCGGAATGAAAAAGACTGACAATATCAAATGCAGACAAGGATGAGAAGCACCTGGAACTCTCACACATTGCTGAGGGAAATGCAAAATGGGATAGTCCCTTTGGAAAACAGACTGGCAGTTTCTTATACATTGAATATTCACTTACAATATGACCTATTAACCCAACTCCTGAGTATTTGGAAAGAGAGATAAAAAATTATGCTTACACAAAAATATACTTCAATATTTAATCAGCTTACTCATAATAGCCAAAATAACAAATGTCTATCAACTCTTGGATAACAAATTATGGCATATCCATCAAATGAAATACTCAGCAATAAAAAAGAACTACTGATACAACGCAACAAGAATAAACCTCAAAAGCATACTAAATCAAAGTACATATTGTAAGATTTCTAGTGTCAGAAGTAGAGAAGCAGTTTCCAGAAGCTTCCAGAACTGGGGGAAGAAGGTAACTACAAAGGGGCATAAGTGAACTTTACAGTGTTAGAAATGCTTACAACATGATTGTGACACTGGCTCTATACCTGTACATATTAGTCAAAATGTACTGAGATGTAGATTTTAAAGTGTCGTATTTTATTGTATATGAATTACAGCTGAACTAAGCTGATTTTTTAAAGAAGCAAGTTTCAAACATAAAGACATTTTCAGACAAAAACTAAATCCTGCAAGTCACTATTACTCTAAATACATCAACCTCGAGTCACTTTACATCATCCCACAACAATGGCGCCAAGACTAGGAGACAGAAATAAATTCGTGTATTAATCTTAATAAATTCAAGTATTTATTGTGTAGCTATTAAGTAAATATAACATTGTGCAAGATAATTGATTTATAATTAATCATAGCATTAATCTTCCTGTGCCTCTAATTTTAGTTCAAAGATGGACCCATAAACAAGTACTTGTTTTACCATGAGGGTAAAGGATGGAAATATTTTACAAGTACATGGTCAGTATAGTGGACAGAGCTGGGATCTGACCCTAGCTCATTCCTCATTTTATGAAGTAACTCAATATTTAGTGATCTGTTCATTCAGTTCAAATGCTCTTGATGGAGTGTATGCCCAGGGCCTAGGACTGCCACTGTGCAGCTTAGAGGGATACGCCCCAGTAAGCACTCAGATTTTGTAGACCATTGTCTCTGAAATTATGTGGCACCTGTTATTGAACATGGTACCCCTTTTTTAAAAATGTCTTTATTTTATTTATTTCTGAAAGAGAGAGAGAGAGAGAGCAGGGGAGGGTCAAGAGAGAGGGAAACACAGAATCTGAAACAGGCTCCAGGCTCTGAGCTGGCTGTCAGCACAGAGCCCGACGCGGGGCTCAAACCCACAAACCGTGAGATCATGACCTGAGCCGAAGTAGGACATTTAACTGACTGAGCCACCCAGGGGCCCCTGAACATGGGACCCCTTAGGTCTCCTTTAGCAGTACAGAATTGAAGAGAAAAAATGTGCACAAGTCACATGATTGTTTTACTCTTGGGTGTAAACATCTACATATGCCTTGGCTGTTTTTAGGCGGCAGTTGCCCATTGTGATAATGTCCTGTTCTGTTGACAGTATCATCCAGTTCTCTCCCTTGGGGTGAATATCAAAGGCACCAGCTGCCTCTGTCCTGACTCAGACTCGTCTCTCCAGGCCCCTGGGCTCCAGCAGTCACCTCAGAGCTCCCCTTTGGTCACTGCTCCCCATTCTTCCCACTCGCTCCCCCTCCCTGTGCAGGTGTATTTCGTCTACAGAGCATTTACTGTTCAGCCTGACAACTTTTCTTTCTCCTCAAAGTATTAGTGCTTTCCCTTTTATGAAAAAACTTTCATAGATTAATTGCTTCCTCTTTTTTATACAATTTCTTGGAATGTCAAACATATTGAGGATCATAAGCTCCTTAACTCCCTTCTGTCTCAGGGAATGAAGGTTCCCAGCAGACTGCAGGCTTCCTCCCTAGTATGCTGTCTGCTTTGGCAAAAAAATAAAAATAACAAGTGGTTGAATGATGATTCAGGAATTCTCATAGAAAGGAAGACTCCAGTATCTTAAAAAATCCTTATTTAAGCCATAAAATGGTTTCCATCTCCTTTACAAATATGATGGTGTTTTGAAACTACCCTTCTTCTCTTCAAGTGAAATTATGAGTCATTCAATAGAGTTTTTGTATATTTCTGACTATTGGTGGTTAAATACACACTTATCCACAATATGAATAGCTTCATACCTTTAGTTACAAACATAATCACAGATCTTTTATTTGTAAATTTCTTTGATCCTTATACATCATATTGGCAGACAGTCCAATTTCCTACCCACTTCCTGTCTAAAAATTCTAGGGGCTATTGAAAGGGCTCACTCCATTTTATCTTTTCTTACTGCCATGGCTGGTTTATTCTCCCAAATATCCTGGAAGATAATACTTGTCCCCTACTGTGAAGGAGGATTCCATTTCCTTGGTAATTTGGTAAAGGGTGCCCTACCAATGTGTGAGCTTCTGAAGCTGTACCGATAAGTGCTCATCTCTTTACTTCAAATTTCCCAGCAGCTACCACTACATAAACCTAGAATCCTCATATGTCATTTCTTTCTGGCAACCACGTGCTTTCCACTGGGGCCACTCCTCATATCCAGAACTATTAGAACTCTCCTTCAAAAGCACACTGCCATCAGCAATCAGAACTTCCTGTTCTCCGGCACACCTTATATTGCTGGCAATTTTTCTTGTTAAAAAAGAAAGCCACATACACTTCTGGTGGACAACGCCTTTGATGGAAAGCTCATTTGTGAATAGCATGGCATTATATACTTATGTGTATAACAAATGTACTTATATATACGTATGCGTATGTACATATATACATGTATGCATGTATACACATATACGTATGTATATATATGCACATATATATACACATACACATATGTATAAATGTGTGTTGGTTTGAGCTCTTCAACTAAGAAAAACCTGCTAATTGAGTGCCTAATGTATACTGGTCACTGGATACAAAGATTAATAAGGAACAATCTCTCAAGAACGGTAGGAAATCAAGCAAATAAACAATTATGATCCTGTATGTTAAATACAGTTTTAGAGTTTTGCGTGGAATACAGATGCCTGGAACATTCGGAAACAAATTTTACAATGGGTTAGCAAATTCAGAAGGACCAGGTCACTGTTGGCAGTTTTTACTCCATAATAAGGCCATGGGTCCATCACTTGATTTCTTTCTTTTGTCTGGGATTCCTGATATACCGAGAGTTGTTCTTAGTTTCCTTCTTATTTTATTCCTAATGGCACACATATTCTAGTTTAATGCTTGCATCTGTATTTCTGGTATAGAGAAAACCATACAGTAAAATCTAATATAGATTTTATAAAGCTTGAATGGATACATTGCATTGTGGATAGTGTTGGTATAGGGAATATGTGTATTGTCTGTAAAGGGTTTTTTCTCTAAGTGTATTTAATTAAAATTTCTGGCACAATCTATTTGCTACACTCAAGATCATTCATCAATACAGGAGCTGACCACACTTAAAAAATATGAAGTGTCAGGGGCATCTGGATGGCTCAGTTAAGCATCTGTTTTCGGCTCAGGTCATGATCTCATGGTCCTGAGCCTGGGGCCCCACATGGGGTGAGCCAACTTCTCTCCCTCCCCCACCACTCTCTGCCCCTCATGGGATATTCTCCCTCTCTCCCTCCCTCCCTCTCCCTGTGTGTCCCTCACTCACTTGTGCCCACTCTCTCAAAAAGAAAAAAAGAAAAAAAAAAGAAAAAGAAAAAATGGGGGAGCCTGGGTGGCTCAGTTAGTTGAGCGTCCAACTTCAGCTCAGATCATGATCCCATAGTTTGGGAGTTCAAGCCCCCATTGGGCTCTCTGCTGACGGCTCAGAGTCAGGAGTCTGCTTCAATTTAGATGTTTGTCTCTCTCTGCCCCTCCCCCACTCCCCCACTGCCTGTTTTTCTCCCAAAAGTAAATAAACATTAAACAAAAATGGAAGTGTCTTACAGCTTTGTACTAACAAGCCCTGAGAAGAAGCCAGCTTGTTCTACTCTTTTTCATACTGGCCTCTTTAATTCCATGTAAACACGGACAGTGCCAACTACAGCAGAAGATCCACATTTTGTCAAGCCCATGCACATACTGACATGCCAGTTGTTTAACAAATTCTCGTTACTCTCGTCCTATTTTGACAAGAAATTTTGATAGAGGTTAGAAATATTGGTAGGTTTTCATTTTTTTTAGTAATAAAGGAATTATAAGGTCCGTCTCTCAAAAATAATAAACATTTTAAGAAGTTTAGAAAATGTATCAGAATCTTCAATTAATGGAGACACATTTGGAGATACAAACCAAAGTTACAATAATACTAGCTTTATTAATTGCCAATGTATATTTGCCTTTATTTCTGGGGCGCCTGGGTGGCTCAGTCAGTTCAGCAACCGACTTGGTTTCGCCTCAGCTCATGAGTTCGAGCCCCACATCGGGCTTGCTGCTGTCAACTTGAAGCCCACTTTGGATCCTATGTCTCCCTCTCTCTGCCCCTCCCCCTCTGGTGCTCCCCCCAAAATAAATCTATTAGAAATGTTTACATCAAAAGGGGAGAAGAGGGGGGAAACCCCTTCACAATTTATTAGTATATAGAGATTTTAATCTAGTTTTTGGTAACCAAAAATTACTGGCCTATTTATTAGGTACTTCTGGGAACTTCATCAGATGCTTAGCAAGACCAGAGATACCATGGAAAGGGTTGAGCTCCACTCGTGTGCAATTGTGTGTGAGTAGGTCTGGAAGGCTACAGAAACAGGTCTTTGCATAAAACTTCAAGGACTATGTGCTCATTTAGCAGACTGTGAAACATTTTGAATGGAATAAGTAACTTCATGAACTTCAGTGATTGTATGAGGTCATCTGCGGTGGGATCAGGGAAGAGTCTGGAAAGAGATCAGGCTAATATATCCTTAACCTAAGGTCTGAGTTTAGTAACAACTTTCAAAATAGGAGAAGATGCCTATTTTGCCCATTGTGAGTCCACTAGAAAGCTTCAGCTTGACAGCTACCTCTTTTGTGAGCAGTAACATTGCTGAAGAGACAAGTGCCCCAGTCACCACACTCATAAACCAATTAGGTCAGAATGGACATGTGTAGGCAGTCTTGGGGGCATGTGTCTACATCTTGTTGGAAATGGGTTTTGGCAAGACGAGTAAGTGTTGGGCAACATGTTTATAGGATTTGCAACACAGCCTCCAGGAAAACACCGATAGCAATATTTACTCAACATGACTTTTAATTCTTTTAATGTTTTTTCTTCTAAGAAGAAGTAAATACGAGGCATTTGGCATTTGTTTGTTTGGTTTTAAAGTAACAGCTACCTTGTTAAACCTCAAGTCTGACAGTGAGCGCTTGGATGTCAGGTTATTCTAGTTCAGCTTGGTCAACTTGTAAATGGGAATAATTCAAGGAAACTCCCTGAAATTAAAGCTCAAAGAGAAGCCAGCTTCCCAAAGCACCCGGAAATATTACTCAGAAAAAATACAACTGCAACATTTGCTAAAACTTTTTTCCCATCTTCTTAAATCACATTTGTTTTATTAGTATTAAAAACTACAGTGGTGTCGGGTCTGCAGCTGATAGTGGTTTGGTTCAAACCAGAGTCAGGGGCAGCTGCAAAAATACTGAAACATCTCTCTGCTGCCACAAGAAGATTCGAGTGGAACTCCTAGCGAGCCAGCTTTATGCAGATGATCTCGGGTTTATCATGCAAGAATCAAAGTCACATGTCTCTGCATGAACCATGTTAGCTGAAAACCTTCCAGCCTAATAAGTAGAGAAACGTAACCACAAAAACCATGAGGCTCTCTACATTTAAAGGACAAATGAGGGAGGCATTCTCTTCCTACAGAACAGTTTCTATCCCAGAAGCCTGCCCCATCCCATCCCTACAGCTCTTAATTGCCCCCTCACCTCTCTTCAAAGATTCTCCAACAAGAAATTGGTTAGGTAGCCTTTGGCCTGCACTGCTAATTCATAACCCCTCGACTAGTGTTCAAATGCTTTTGAACCCATAAGCACAGCAAGAAATCCATTTTCATCCAGATCCAGTATACATATAAAACTGTAGCAAGAGCTTCATGAAAAATATTTACCTTTCCTACATGTGATGCACTCTGAGAGTTTTCACTTTATTATATTGTTTAATTTTATATGGTTTTTGCTGACCACCCAATTGACTTCATTACATACAAATACATCATGACCCACAGTTTATAAAATACTGCCAAAGTTCATTACTTTCCATGTCCAGCTGTGCCTCAAAATCACCTGGGGAGTGTTCTCCAAGTAAGTCAGGACTGGGGAAGGCAGAATGGGGAGGGACTGCAGACAGTTTTAAAAGCCAGATAGTTTCTCCCAATAACCACTATGTGACCTTAGGTTACTTAATGTCTTGGAGTTTCAATTTCCTCACCTGCCAAATGATAACAGACTCTTCCATACAGGTTTGTTCTATGTATGAAATGACATTACCACCACAATGCTTTAAATCTGAAGTATGGTAAGAAGGCATTAAATTATTTTTAATAAACTTGCAACCATACCATTTTTGTAGTAAGTTGCATTACCGATGTCTAATTGGGATTTTTCATAACATGTCCTAATCTGCCTTACACGTTGTGCCTTTCCAAGAGTCAAAAGTGGATTAAAACTCAGCCACCTCATTAATACTTTGCCTGGCTACTAAATTGGAGGTGCCTAAATAAGGTAATAATGAGGTGACCAAGTCCTAACCTGATCTTGGCCTCATGTATAGATTGGTTTTCAAAGCAGGTGAGAACCTGTTTTTAAAAGGCTATTAAAAACATCAAATCATGAGCCTAGGTTTGTTTTTAAGAACATGAATGAGAAATATAAAGGAAAGAACTAGACAGAGTTCATTAGAAACTCCTAATATTGATCTCTCACATTGCCCTGTACCAGTTTTCCTGAAGAACTAACATAGATTGCAATTCACGTTAAGTAAATATTTGGGCTTTTCCAGTGAATACTTTTCAATTTAGCACACTATTCTAAATCCATAGGTCCTAAATTGAATCCAGTAGCAAGGATTTGTTGAAAAACCAACACTAACCGCATTAAATTCAAAACTATGAGAACACTAATAAAATGTGAAATGTAGTCCCTTCCCTCAAAGTGCTTGCAGTCCACTTGACACAAAGAACTTTAAAAGATAAGGTATTAACAGAAATTTGGTGGCATAGTAAGACCACCGGATCAGGAGATGATTGACAGAGAAAAAAGTTACTCACAGTTCCCAAGCAGAGGGGAGGACACACACACCATAAACTCCCACACCAGGAAGTGTCTGTGAGGAGCCAGGGAGGTGGGGTCTCTGCGGGAGGGAGGCTTTATTGCAGTTCCTCCAGGAAGAAACAGGAGAGGCTGGGTAAGTAGGTCTAAGATTGGCTAGTTTGAATAATTTTAGCATATTTAAGACATACACACCCTCCCTAGTTGTCTGGTACCTGGCCCTGGTGTGTAGGTGGTTAGTGATCAGAGTGTGAAAGCCCAATGAAGGAAGAGATTGGAGGGGTGGGCTCTGAATTGGTTGGTTTGTTTTTGAAAAGCACTTTTGCAGGCTATTTGTTTACCGTTTCTAGGAACTGCCCACACCTGGGGGAGGTGGTCTCTCCAGCATCAACAAAGCCCCAGATTTCAAAGCACAAGGATACATAAAATAAAAGACGTGGTTAATACAGGAACAACCCAAAACTTGGAAAATATTAACGACATAACTTACCACTATTATCAAAGACCAAAAAAACTGAGGAATTTAGAGAGAGAGTTGTCAACCTTGGCTATACATTAAAATCACCCAAAGAATTATAAAAGTACTGTTGGAGTCTCTATCTTAGATTCTGACTTAGTTTAGGGTGCATCAGGAGCTTTGAGAGCTCACCAGGTGACTCTAATTTATAACCTAGGTTGAAAACTACTAATTTAGAGCAAGTGTGAACAGGACAGGTAGAGACAAGTGCATTTGGACCTTTAATGCCCCTTAACTTTTTGCCTCATCTTTCGCAGTAGAGAGGAGGGGAAAGAGAGAAGGAAAATAATAGAGAATAATGGATTGAACATGTATTGAGGAACTACTACAATGGCAGGTCCATTTTAGGCACTTCAAATACATTACCTTATTTTCTCCCTAAAAGTATAAAAGAAAAATACAAAATTCTTTCATTTTACTGAAAGGAAACTGAAACTCAGAAAGGGCAAATGATTTGGGGCACCTGAGTGGCTCAGTCAGTCAAGTGTCCAACTCTTGATTTCAGCTCAGGTTATGATCTCATGAACCATGTGATCAAGTCCCACATTGGGCTCTGCCCTTACGGCATAGAGCCTGGTTGGTATTCTCTCTCTTCTCCCTCGCAAAATAAATAAATAAACATTTTTTAAAGGGTAAATGATTTGCCTACAATCCACAGCTAATATGTTGATAAGTATATACCTCTTCTCTTCCAAATATGAATCTAGTTATTTTTTTTAAAGATGAAATTCTGTTTTCTCTCCAAGTAACCCATATTTTTCCTATTTGATAAACCAAACATGTTTTTTCTTTATATCCAACTTTAAATACTTCTTGCCTTGCCCAAACACCAATTCATTATTATTGCAGAGAAGTCTTTGAACCTTGACATAATTGATAATCTTCCTTTGGTCTAGCATCTCAGTTTCTGATAGGCTTTACCCCACTCTTTTTTTTTTTTTTTAATGTTTATTTATTTATTTCTGAGAAAGACAGTGTGAGCACGGGAAGGTCAGAGAGAGAAGGAGACACAGAATCCAAAGCAGGATCCAGGCTCTGAGCTGTCGGCACAGAGCCCGACGGGGGGGCTCGAACCCACAAACCATGAGATCATGACCTGAGCAAAGTCAGACGCTTAACCGACTGAGCCCCCCAGGCGCCCCTAGGCTTTACCCCACTCTTATCCCATCTGGTTAGGGCTGTCCTGGGAGTGAAGGTAGGACTAGTGTTTATCTAACCACGGCACTCTACTATTTGATCTATAATGATTGGGATGAGGGATGGTCACATGACATAAGCTGAGCCAATCAGAGTGCTTGCACTGTGACTCCAACTGTAGATGCTAGAGAGCGTGCTTATTCCTTGAGGCTGGTAGGCTCTAAGCACAGAGACCAGACCTTCCTTGAGATCCCGTCTGAGGCATGAAAGAATGGGGACAAAAGGAAGAGAGATGAAAAAACAAATAGATGTTTAGTAGATCCGAGAGATGGATAAGCTGCTATTACTGTTTGAGCTTCTGGATTTAATCAGGCTTAAATGCAAACGTCTCCACCCATGGGCTTAACGACTATATGAGCCAATAAATTTCCTTTTTACTTAAGATGTTTTGAATTGCTTTTCTGTTATTTGCAACTGTTACTTGCACAATCGGATGTTTCCAGAAAAGTACATATTATTTGGGGCACATGCCTGTTCAATTTAATGAAGGTACTCAATGAATGAACTCAAGAACACTTTGAACCAGGGTGTGCTTTTCTTCTTATATGGACAACTATTGCTTTGCAGTTTGCAGGTTCTCCAGATCAAAGTGTAATATAAGACTGTACTGCAAGTTCAAAATCAGTGATATATTATTTTGGAATGGTCCTTCAGAAAATAAGACTGAGGTCCCAATGACAAATCAGACAGCAGTTAAATTTAATTACTAATCATCTGCTGTGTGTCAAGAAATGTGAATTGTACAGGGAGGCTCCAAAGATAAAGAGAACATGGTCACTAGTTCCTTTTTTTCCCTTCATTAATTTTTTTTCTGTAGTTTATGAATATAATTTATTGACAAATTGGCTTACATACAACACCCGGTGCTCATCCTAAGAAGTGCCCTTCTCAATGCCCATCACCCATTTCCCCCTCTCCCCTACCCCCTGCCCCCATATGGTCACTAGTTTCAAGAAACTCGCTGCCTATGGGAAAAATATGGACCCAAAAAACCCAGTGCTATATAAATACATGGTAAGTTGCTAAATAAGCAGTATCAAAATATTTTAAGGCTATGTATCTTCCAAAGGAATGAGAAGGAGCTGTAAGATGGAAGTGGTCAGGAGCACTCCTTTTCTTTCTTTTTTTTAAAGAGGCCATGTAATGGCAATGAGAAACAATGAAATCTGGCCATGTGTAGCAACATGGATGGAACTTGAGGGTTTTATGCTGAGCGAAATAAGTCAGGTAGAGGAGGACAGATACCATATGTTTGCACGTATAGGAGGATTAGGAGGAACTTAACGGAGGACCATGGGGGAGAAGAAGGGGAAGAATTGTTGGGGAGAGGGAGGGAGGCAAACCATGAGAAACTCTTGAATGCCGAGAACAAACTGAGGGCAGATGGGGTGGGGGGTGGGTGATGGGCATGGAGTAGGGCACTTGTGGGGATGAGCACTGGGTGTTATATAGAAACCAACTTGACAATAAAATATTTAAAAAAAATAAAATAAAATAAAGAGGCCATGTAAGCTAACCTGTGTCTTGCAGAATGGGAAGATTTAGCAAAAGATTATCTTTGCCTACAAAGAGAAAATTCTGTATAGCATACTTGGGCTATATCTGAAGAATCTAATACTAGACTCTAGTAGTTTAGGAATCTAATTAATACTAGATCAAAGGAGATAGATTTTAAGGTATCATAAAAAATATTTCCTTACCTCTACCCCATACCATTATTTGTTTTTGATTATTTAAAGTGAAAAAGAAAAATACCAGCTTTATCAATGTTACATAATGATCAAGACAGTCATAATTCTTGCTTGTTAGGAGTTTTAATCTATTTAGAAACTTCAGGAAAGTAGACAAATCATGTTTTGGGTAATACCTGTAGGAAAGGGCACCTGATTCAGGTTAAGGTCAGAGTAGAATGCTAAGAAAAAATAGCATCTGAACTAACCTTAGGGGTGACTCAGTGGCTCAGTTGGTTAAGCATCCGACTCCTGATTTTGGCTCAGGTCATGATCTCACAGTTCATGAGATTGAGCCCCAAGTCAGGCTCTGCGCTAATAGCGTAGAGCCTGCTTTGGATTCTTCCCCCCAGCCTCTCACTGCCCTTCCCCCACTCTCTCGCTCCCTCCCTCTCTCTCTCTCTCTCTCTCTCTCTTTCTCTCTGTCTCTCTCAAAAACAAACTTTTAAAAAATGGTAAGCTGAAATTTTACTGAAAGCCAAGATTCTAAAATGAGAAAAAAGTGTGACATATGTATTATAAATCTAAGGAGGTTCAAAGTGATTTTAGCGAGGCACCTGTAAGAATAGAAGAAAGAAGGTCAAACTCTGTAGATGAAAAAAAGGCATATAGCAGCTGTTGTCCAAGGACCTGGGACTTTGGGGCCCCCTGACACACCTTCAGGGGATCTGTGAAGTCATATAATTTTTATAATAATGCTAGTATATTATTTGCCTACAAAAGCTCATTTTCTCGTGAGTGTATAGTGGGGTTTTCTACTGTACATTTGGCAGATCTGCATAAAAGAATGAACCACTATGTTCCAAATAACAAGTCACGAAGCTATAAAAATCATGCATTGATAAAAAAATATTCAAGGTGCAAGATAAGCCAATGTAACACTACAAAAAAAAAAAAAAAAAAAACCCAACATGACTATAGTGTCAGATTCCATATGGTAACTAATCTTTAAGAAACTCCCACTTTTTGAATAGTATGATAGGATAGTCATAATTATCTAAAATGGCTATCAAAATACTCCTTCCTTTTCCAACTCTGTATGTGTGAGACCAGATTTTCTTCATATACTTCAACCAAAATAACACATCACAACAGATTGAATGAAGAAGCAGATATGACAATCTAGCTAACTTTTGTTAAGCCAGACCTTGCAAAGATGTTCAAAGTGTAAAACAATTCTACTCTTACAACTGATTTTTTTGTGGGAGGAGGGAGATAAGAAAATGTTTATTACTGCTTCTTAGATAAATTGAATATTTCAATTTTTTCAGTTTTAACTTCTAATATAGTAAATATAGATAGATATAACCATTTCTGCTCTTTAGGGTCTTCATAATTTTTAAGAGTATAAAGAGATTCTGAGACCAAAAGTTTGAGAATGGTGGCCACAGAGCATTTTTTTAGCCTTTTTATTTTTATTTATTTATTTTTTTAAAGATAAGTTTTATTTTATTTTATTTTTTTACAAATAGTTTATTGTCAAGTTGGTTTCCATATAACACACAGAGCATTTCATACAGATTCTGTTTCATATCTCTTTGAGATCTCTTCTTTTCTGGACCCTGTGTGATTGATGCACACTCAGTAAGCTCATCAATAAACGTTGAGTCACTTCACTTCCACCCATTCACTGTTTCCAACTGCCCATTGTTGTAAGCCTGAATGAATAAATAATAGATCTAGCTTTCACATCACTACCAGCTTCTATTTGTCCTGAATCCTCATTTCCTATTGATAATGTGTCAGAAGTAATAGCTGCTATTATGACAATTTAAGAGAATCATGTAAGGATCAATAAACAAGGTCAAATTCACAAATGCATCTATATCTCTGCAGAACACTCTGTCTTGCTAAACACTGAAATTAACTGGGGAGACGGCACTGTTTCTCTGTGGTTTTGAGTGTTTTACATTATAAGAGGCAAGACTTTAAGAACTTTAAAAACATTAGAATATTTAAAGGTAGCAAAAGTTATGACTTGTTCTCCAACACTGAACCAAATACTTGTGGAAAAGATTATAATGAATAATCCCTTATCTTTAGGGGGGAAAATGCCTGATTTCTTTCTCTGCTTTGAAGCCTCTGATGATTTCTGGCTGTTTGCCCTACATTTTGATCTTTGGATAAGGATGCTGTCCTCGGGGCTCCTTCCATTCTGAGGTCCACCAGGAATGTCTGTCTGAAAGCTTTTGCAGGGATTTTATATTTAACACTTGGAGGGTAAATGATGCTGGGAAAAATGTAAGCATCTGCTCACATGCAAGCTCTGTGACCCTCTGCAGAAAGATGGTTTGGATGTGGAAGAGAGTGGCACTGGGGGGTGGGGCAAGAAGTGACATTTACAGCGAAGACTCAGAGCAGGCTCTGCCTCTTACCTCCCTCGCAGCCTGTGCTAGGAGGCCCCCACTTCCGCTCAGTGGGCTGGTTCAAAGGAAGCATTAGACTGCCCTTTGGAAAGGGTACAGTTCTCTCCTTACAAGTGAGTTGAGATGACCTCATTCTTTTCAGTTATAAATTTTGGCAATTCCATGTTATCAGTCAAAGGACATCATTCTTTTAAAGTAAAAAAAATCTAGCTTCTGCCAAATTTTGATCAAACAGAAGTCTTTCTCATTCTTTTCAAATAGCATTTTTTAAGGCAGGCTCATTTCAGAGTGCACTAAAATCAAGCTTAGTAGCAAAACATGTTTGTTCTTATTTGAATTCGTCAAAATCCCCTTAAGGAGCTGTATACAGTGATCTTCCAAAAATTCTCTTTTCCTGCTCCCTTTTATTTATAAAAAATAGTGTGTTTGTATCAATGTTATATATTAATTTTGCATATTTTTCAATCCTTTCTAAAGTGTATTTTTTAAAATGCAGTAAGGATTGTTAGTCAATCCTTCAACAGCTGAAAGAACATTATGCACAATTATATGTGAAATACATGAGTGCCCTCTCTTGTCCACTTCAAAGCAAAACAGCTTAGCAATCAAAGAATTTTCTCTCTGTAGTGGCAGGAAACAAAATCAGCCACCTCTAATATAAGCTAAGTTTTTGTCTTCCTTCTTTGAAAATCAGATATATAAATGCATGCTGTATTTCACTAAGAAGAAACTTACTGGAAGAAAATAAATTTTAAAGTAAACACAACATTTTTTATAAGAAGGTAAAATGGTAGACTTTAAAACATACCATTGATACCAGTTTAAATGTTTATTTTTTAAGTCTTGGAGAGTATGTTGAATTCAAGTAAACCTGGCTTTTAAAATGAGTTTAATTTTCATTTTGACTGACATTATTGCACTGTAAGCATAGATGTTAAGCCTATAAACAATCATATTCTGAGTTTCACTTCTTTCGTTTTTTAACAATTGAAGGAAAAGCAACAAATAGGCCTGCTGTTAGGAGCCAGTAATTTCTTATGTTGCTGCTCAGTAATGAAGCTACACAAGAGGACATGCTATGGTACTATTAATTTAATTTAACTTAATTTTATTTTATTTTATTATTTTATTTTTTAGAGAGAGAGGAAGAGAGCATGAGCAGGGGAGGGGCAGAGGTAGGAAAAGAAAGAGAGAGAGAGAGAGAGAGAGACTAGCTTCATGCTCAGTGCACGACCCTAAGATCATGACCTGTGCCAAAATCAAGAGTAAGACTCTCAACCGACTGAGCCACCCAGGTGCCCCAACGTGGTATTAATTTTAAAGAACATTTACTTACTATTTATTTCTGTAGCTCTACTGTCTTCCCCAAAAAGTTAGTGAACTGGACAAAATGTATATAGATAGGTCTTTGTGCCTGGTATGGAAGGCGGACTTGGGGTAGAGATTTCAAGATAAAAGATCTATCAGAAGAAATTCAATGATCAGGACTAACATTTGTTCTACACTCAATGAGGGTCATGAAGAATGCTCTGCCATGGTCTCAGGAATCAAGCCATTGCAACTGCAGTTCTTTGAAAGTTTTCAGTAAGTAAAAAGAATATTGGGTCCCGCTTAGTTGCCTCCTAGACACCCAGAGGAAGTCGTTTGCACCATAAATTCTCCACATTCTATGAAAAACACTCCCTGAAGTCATGAGGAGAAGTTGTATTTATTAGAGAGGTTTTTTGAAAGAGCAATACAGGTTTCTAAATCTAAGAATCTAGACCCTTCTCAGCTCCCATCCACCCCCCACGCATGGTTTTACACTCTCGCCAAGTGTGCCAGTTGCCAGATGAGGTATCAACGTGCTACTACCACTGCACATGTTGTGAGGACTTCCGGTGGTTATAGGAATGCCGCTAAGCATCAGATCTATCCTTACTGCGTTGAACAGAGTCCCTCAGCAGTTGGCTGTAGTAGCTACTGGCAGAGTCCAGGATTATATGTTCCAAGGTGATTTGACATCCATGTTCTTGTAGAATATGCTGTTAGTGGTGACATTTGCATAATTTCAACATTCTACTTTGTAAAGGAGGACTGCCAAGTATGGTAAGCATGAGATCACCAGTAGTAGAGGTGAGCCTGCTACTGTGCCTTTATCAGGATAATCCACATAGTGACTGGGGTAATCTTCACGATTCCCTTGTAAACTAGAATCTATTATTATCACCATTTTAACCAGTGGTTAAGTAACTTCACCAGTGTACATGACCAACTTTGCTGGATGGAGCTAGAGTTTGACTTCAGCTGTCCAGCTCGAATCTATGGATACTTTATGCTAGAACTTCTCACCACACTGAGCTATTCTTTTTGGGGGTGCTGTACACACCACAACTTAGCACCATCTCTGTCTTATGTGTCCTCTGATAACACAATCTTTAGTCTTCCTCTAATGCTAGGCTCACTGTTGGTGCTTTTATTGTTTTATCTATTTATGTCTTTTCACTCCACCTAAATGTAAGGCCATCAGTGCAGCATCCATATATAATTCATTTTTGTAGGAAAGGGCACTTACAAACTGGGTGGTAATTCACAAAACAGCATTTTGAATAAAGTTATTAGACTTATAAGATCTCATCAATGTATTCATTCATTCTACTAATATTTATTAAGATCCAGTGATATGGCAGACCAGTTTCTAAGGGGTTACAGTGGTAAGTCAAACCGCAGATGAGGTTTTATGATATAACAGATGGATTAACTGTTCCAAGATTTTAGTCACAAGTCTTTCATTTTCCGTTAAAGCACCTTTCTGTCTTTTTTCAATGCACCTTTTTATTAATGGTTAATTATTAATAGAAAAGTAGTTTGTTAGTCTAGTTTACATCATTATTGACAGAGTAACTCAGAGATTGTCCATTGTATGTAAGGAGCTTCTTGGGGAGCATTTTAACATAAAATTTAGAGGCATTATAGACAGGAAAAAAGAAAGAAGTCATTTATACAATAGCAATGGGTCAACAGTGCAAATTTTCTAATCTTTAGATATGGATAACCACTTGGAATGTGTTTCCAATAATATTGTAAAAACCTGCCAGAAAGTATGCAGAAACGTGGAGTTCTTAAGAAAAAATGAACCAGGATCCAGTTCTATTTCATTCAGCCAGTAGATCAACTATCCTCCTCCATGAGTTCAATTTGACTGGGAAAGATGAAATTTATTTAACATTATTCCTTTCTGGGTGAAGATTTTTTATACACCCCCCCCCCCCAATAACTCTCTTTAAGGTGCTGTTCAGACCTGATCCTGTTTATCAAATAAAATTAAATCAAATAGTCTCAATGTATTTTGACCCCTGATGGATGATATTTGGGAAATGACAGTCTGAGGTCCATGGGAAATTGCAATTATGTTGAGTTGATTGTGATTGTGTGGGGTACACACTTTAATTTTTTCTGCTTGGCCCATCTCAGTGGATAACTTCTAGCAAATCCAAATTTGCAAAACAAAATAATCTGACAACTTGTAAGGGTGGGAAAGGATGTTGGTTCATTTCCCTAAAGACTTATCTCATAGAAAAGCCATATATTATATGAATGAGGAATATAATTCAACATTTCTTTGCCAGAAAAGGCAGCCAAAATTTTTATATTGTTCCAGGAAGAAAATGATCTTTATGCAATTTCCATTTACTCCTTCCTAACCAAGCCTAGAACTCTAGTCTTTTGGAAATAACAATGGTATTGCAACATTTTCAAGAAGTGAAGCTTTAAAGTATAAAGATATTTTATTGCACACCCCCCCCCCCCCCCCCCCCCCCCCCCCCCCTTTTTCTCAGTGGAGACCCATTGTTGTCTTTAACTTCTCCGCTCTGGGTTCTGGCTTCCTGGTTACCTACATCCTCTGTTTCTGTCTTGTCTGACCCTTCACCGCAGCACTGTGGTGTTCACTCTAATAACAGGTGGGCCAAAATGAGCTCACGCTGATTAACGTAGAGCATGTAACGTCAGAGGAATTTTATTATAATTGAGCAATAATTCTAGTATCGCTATTTTTTAAATTTATCTGGAAAGCAAATTATAATAGAGTATTTCCCCAAGGCTCCCAATAACATTATCTGTTTTTAGGAATTCTTTTTTATGCTGGTCCTTTAAACTAATGAGCTCAGGGGCGCCTGGGTGGCTTAATCGGTTAAGCGTCCGACTTTCACGTAGGTCATGATCTCGCGGTTCGTGGGTTCGAGCCCCGCGTACGGCTCTGTGCTGACTGCCAGCTCAGAACCTGGAGCCTGTTTCGGAGTCTGTGTCTCCCTCTCTCTCTGACCCTCCCCTGCTCACGCTGTGTCTCTCTCTCTCTCTCCTAGAAATAAATAAAAATATTAAAAAAAAACAAAAAACTAATGAGCTCAATAGTCTTGACAAGAGAAAAGATGAAAGAGGTAGAATGGTTTAAAAGTTATTCTTAGTCCAAATCTGGGTTTATTACTGTAGCACTGTGTTCCCATAGTGCTACCCTGGGCCATCCAAAATAATTAGAGTGGAATAGATAGGAATCTAAATTGAAAACCAATAATCTGCTGAATATCTATTTCTCCATTATTTTATCCTACCCAACCCTCTTTATATATTCAGGTACAGGAAGGCTAAGCATATCGTTCTTGCATTCAGTAGCTTACTGTGGATTATTTTCTTGTTTGTTCTGTCCTGGATAGGTTGCAAAAGGGGACGGTTATCAGGATAGATCTTGGGGAGGAGAAGTGAAAAAGGAATGTTTATTTGTTCCTCTGTAGATATTAAAGTACGCTTTACACATATTCTCTTACATCATACTTGTAACTAAGCTGTGAGTCAGTTAGTATTGCCTCCTATCAGTGAACAAGCTGAGTTTTCAAGAGGATAGTATATTCCAATCCACTGGTAATAGTGTTTTATCTCTTTAAATGCTACAATTCGAAGCAGAGATGTATGCGATGGAAATGGTTTTCTTCTCCATTCCTCCTTCTCCTCAATCTCTCTCCTGTATGCATGCAAAGACACATGGGTGTGCGTGCACACACTCAGAAAATTACAGATCTATCCCACAAGACTCAGGAAAGCCTAGCATCCTGAAATAGAAATGCAGTTAAACATCTCAGTTTGTAACCTCTAATAGAGTAGTTTCACTATCAATGTGATTAACAATTAACTGCCCCTAAATGGTATTTCTTCACCCCCTCACCCTAGGTGTCGTCCCTATTGTTCATCACATTCTATGGAACCCTCCCTAATCCTCTCACATCACCAGTCCTTCGAATGTGTTGTCCCAGCCAAGTCTGATAATTGTCCTATGGACTCTCATCATAAGTCAAGTAGAGCAGGCCTGGCCTTGGGGAAATGACTGTTAACTCCCTCCATGCACTATAAGCGCAGCCGATGACAGAAGAGAACATTTGCTTTCTTTTCTTTGTTCACTTTTTTCCCCAGCAATCCAGTGAACTCGTTCTTTCCTAATTCGTTTTCTGCTCAGCGGCTTACGAACATTCTCTCTTTCAAATGGCATAGATCAAACAACACTAGATCGTTGTCAGGAGACAACAAAGTTAAATCACTGGGGTGAAGGTAAAACTAGCTCTGACTAAATCTCTACTGGGCTTCAGAGGAAACTATAATATGTTCATTTTTCTTTCATATTGGCTGGCTGCCTTCATCATTTCTAGAATGACAGTAAAGTAAAGCATTATTATTATTATCATCATCATTATCAATAGTATGGCAGTGTTTAGATGAAGCCAGATAGCCCTAGTCAAACATCTCTTCTCCTAGACAGAGACAAACAAAACGGCATGTTGTATCAGTATGGATTTTTCTCCACCAAGATAGTCCTCAGCTTGGTTCTATATAAATGTTATTAAACTCCACATTAAACAGCATGTGTGTGTGGGTACTAAGCCCAGAAGTGCTTGACAGCTAATGAATAAACATATACTTTATTTCTAGCAAGTCTTTTTTAAGGATACAGTGCCTGAATGCTTTTGGCAAAAAGACACATTTATTTTGTTTAAAAAACACATATGCTCACATGGAAACGCAAGTAAACCAGGCAGTGTCACTCCAATTCTCGAGTACATAAATAAGTAAATGTCTGATTATTTTGCCTGAAGAATGTCAAAGGGATTAAGTCCCAGCCAGTTCAGAGAAAATGCTGCTGCCACATTTCCTGCTCCGACCCCACCCGCTCAAGAGCCTGGTGTCACTTACCCATCTCAGGCACTCTCCGGAGCATGTAGCTCTTTTTCAAAACACAGGGACTTGTGATCACAAAGTTCAAAGGGCTTTCCAGAGCACAGCCAAATTAGCCCTTATTTAGAAAGAGAAGCATGGCTTTTTTAAAAAGAGAACCCTAGCAGAGACAGCAGGTATACCTAATAATACAGTTTAGAGCTGGAGTTTTCATCCCTTCTCTCTGTGTGTAAGTATTTTCATTCGTATTTGTTGGCTTTCATTACTTTACTGCTTCTTGAAGCATATATGTGCCTAGATTAAAGAGTTTACCTTCTTTTGGCATCATGGTTAGGTAAAGGATTGTTTTATCTGTCTCACTATTACTGAATTTATTATCCACATTTCCATAACTTATTTGGGGGATCTCAGGTCATTGATAGCAAAAGATGTGAATACGGAAAGCTACTTACTCTAAATGTACAGCATGAAATTCATACATTCAAATGGTGTATGGGGGGAACCAATAACACCAGAACAGCAAGTATGAGAGAAATATTACATCTGTGTGGAATTTTCAAAGACCAAGACTACTAACCACACGATAGTCTCTCCTGGTTTACAAAAATGAGAGAAACTATTCTGGTAACAGCTACTTTTATGGATGGCTGAAACGTACACTCCCCACCAAGTGAAATGAGGCACTTGAGGGCTAAATCCCTGAGATGATGTGGGCCTGCTCTGAAGGAAATCCAGGGCAGTCATGGCTGGTGACTGCTCCATGGACAGTGTCATGGACGCACCTTTGCATCATCACCTGGACACTGGAACTGTGATTAACAGCGGGTCAGCCTGGGACTGTGAGCCTCTTAATAAACTCTGAGCTTCGGAACAAAGCTATCATTCTAAAGAGTACTTTAGTGCGTTATAATGAACTGAAAGAAGGCAGAAAGTAAAGGCAGGGAGACACAGGCACTCTGCTGGAAAGCACAGTCATTAAAAATAATGAGCAGTCTTTCACTTCCTTCTTTTTATTAACTTTCTGTAAAGGACAACCTGACACTTTATTATTTAGCACAGTCTCCACTTTTACTAATATCCGTTAGCAGATGGCTAAGAATTTTTCCACAACATGCTCCATAATACTTAGAACCACCCTGGGAAACATTCAGGGTCTTTTCCTTTCCCTTTTTTGTTTTGTACATCTTAGAATTGGCTTTTCCAATAACTGCCTCTAAGCTAAACAAAACTTTATCATCCCTCTCTAATATACACAAAGGTAGCATTTTACGGGGAGAGGTAAAAACAGAGAGCAAGGACAAAGAAAAAGACTTCAAGCGCTCATCCTAAAGTACTATTCGGCCCAAATGTCTCCCTCCAATGCCCCTACAGTGCTTGCTAATTTATGTCTAGGAATCTGTAGGAATGGTGTTGACACTTAATTGCTGGCACCGTTTGCGTTCAGAATTCTGATAGGAGAAGAGAAGGCTGAATGAACCGGATGGTTGGTAAAAGGCCAGAATTTTAGTCTGGAAGAGATTTCTAGAATGAATTATGAAGCTAACCGCTCTGAGTTAATACTTTGTTCCTTTGGAGAACTGCTGCCTTAGTGCCAAATAGCAGAACTGAACTCTGATCTTTTTCCCTTGTAGTTAATAACTTAAGCCAGGCTTTTGATCAAAGGGAAGGAAACACAACAGCTGAGACCCAGGGAAATTATTGGCTTGACCAGAAGTCCCTGTGACCTGTGGATCCAAGAGACCCAGGCCCCTTTTAATCAGAGAGTGAGAGAGGAAGTGGTATTTGAACACCTATTAAGTGTCAGGCATGTGCCAGGTACTTTATGCTACTTCATTTAGTCCTCACATTAACCTCAAGGAATTGGCATTTTATCCATGAGTGATATATAGAAGGTTAAGTTTCATTCATTCGTTCAACAAATATTTATTGCACAATAACTATGTTCTAGGCATCATGCTAGATGCTGAGGATACAATGATAAACTAGACAGACATAGTGCTTGCCTTCACAGAGGTCACAGTTTAGTGGAAATATTGCATGAGTATTTAGAAGCCAGAAGAGCATCACAGAAGGGGCAGCAGGTGCTTGAACAGGTATAGAAAGTCGATGACTTGCTCAACTATTCAACAAAGGATTGTTGGAAGCCCACAAGAAGGACTAACTTTGAAGTTCACCCCAAACTTTGATCTTGCTCTTATGGAAATGTTCTACATCTGTGTTAATATATAGACATGAGACTATTAAGTTTCATGTTATCTGAGGAACTAAGTTTTTTATTTTGTCTAATTTTAATTAATTTAAAATGTAACTCTAATAATGATCCAGGGTTAGTAGCTGCCATCTTTGACAACACAGTTATAGATGATTCCCATGGGACTGAAAGTATTCTGAAACGTATCCCCTCTACCCTTGCCTTGGGAGGAATTTGGTATGAATCAGTCTAGGAAGCCTGAGGAGTTTGTTTCTGCTGTAGTTATATCGAGACCCTTTCGATCTGTAGGGGTCTTGTACTTCTGGGGTGCTTCCAAGGAAGATACAAGGCAGCTCTAAGGAACCAACCTCAGTATTGACTCCAGTTAGATTCGACCACAAATAGGCCTGGATGAGTTCTTACACCAAAGTATATTCTACTGGGGTTAGTCAGTGTAGAAATACTTCGTCATTGGGCCATTGCAAACAACAGCAGAGTCCCAGGTTCCCCTGAAGCCCCTCAGATATGGTGGGTCCCAAGCGCTGCTTTAGTCCCAATTAGAGCAAGAGATGCAAAGGCAGATTAGCCTCTGGTTGCCTCAGTTACGTAGAAGGGAAGAGGATTCAAGACTCCCTTAGGGTCAGAGCAGTAATTGCAGGAAACATTATATGTGTAGATGAAAGCAGAAACGCAGCCAACATATATACTCCTACGCAAGCGCATATACACACTTGCCTTCAGGTGTGGTGTCTCTAGCAGAATTGGTGATATATACCGGACGCAGTTATTTCACTGAGAGTTCTATTCAGGAAGTGAAGTAAAAGAAAGGGTAACCTAACCCTAAATAGAAAAGGAACTGAAAGTGTTTTAGATTAAAAAGATACTATCTACCAAGCAATAAATAAAATAGGTCCTGTCAGATACTTAATTATTGATGATAAAATTTCCTACTGTGCTGCTAACTTAAGCTCCTATATTTGATCAGTCTTTTGGCCTCCGAGATGTACTCTCTTAGCTCCAGAGTATCTTCTAAAATAACATACGGTCGTATATACTTCATACTGCCTCTTAGATGGAAAGAACTATTTTTCTTTCTCTCTGCTCTGGATCTACAGAATGCTACCTTCTTAGCCAGCCACTTGACCTCACACTGCCCAACTATGAGATGATGCACCAGGTTTCTGACATTACTGCACCTTATTACTCACCCAGCCCATTACTGACAGATTCCTGCCTACAGGCTTGCCATGCAATCTGGCAGCCACATCAAGAAACAACAGGAATCAGAGTCACAATTATCTCTTGCTTTATTCTTAAAGAAAGGAAAGGAGTCAGACCATTAAAAACATGATACGTATTGCATTTTAGTATGCTTACTAGTTGCCAATTACCTGCTCAGGAATTGGGCTTATGCAAGCACTATTCAAAAGTAAATTGGCTTGGTGCATGACTGACCTCAGATCATTTCATGAGATAGTAGCAATAAAGGCTTCCATTTATTGAAAGCCAATAATGTGCTATTTATTACACACATTCATCATTATACTCAGTGTTCACAACAACCAGTAAAATAGAAACATTTCAGTTTTTCAAGGGAGGAAACACAACATCTATGAACCAATACAACTAGAAGTCACAGACCCATCTCACTCTGTGCTATGCCATTTCACCATTCTCTCTTCCTATGAGTAAGGCCCCTCGGAGGAGAGATGGAAATGGAAGGGACGGAGCGGTAGGAAAGAATGCCAAGTTATCTCATTTTTTTGAGTTAGTAGAAAGTGATAAAATGTTTGTCTTTCAATATATGTCATAGCACAATACTAGGCACAAATAAGGTATTCATTGAATGAGATAAATTTTTATTAATTTTATGTTTTCAATGTTTATTCATTTTTGGGGGGGAGGGGCAGAGAGAGAGGTAGGGACAGAAGATTCGAAGCAGGCTGTGCACTGACAGAAGAGAGCCGGATGGGGGGCTCAGACTCACAAACTGGGAGACCATGACCTGGGCTAAGTCAGATGCCTAACCGACTGAGCCACCCAGGCACCCTGAATGAGATAAATGTTTAAAAATCTGTTTTCAAATATTCATTTGACATATACCTTTGAGTGTGTATTATATGCAAGCATTGTGTTAGGTACCAGAACAAGAAAGAAAATGCCTTTGCCTTTGAGGGCTTGTGTTCTGGTAGAGAAACATATTAAATAAGCAGAGCAATGAGCAATATAATACCAGGTGTGGCTGGAAGATGTGAGGAAAGTAGAACAAAGTGACTTGATCTGACGTCCTGAAGGGGCTGTGAAGGGCAAGAGCGTTAATTCAGACTGAATGGTCATGAATTACTCACTGAGGGGATGGCTTTTGAGCTAAGAGCTGAATGCCAGCAAAACACCATCAGGACCCTCTGTGACCTTGATGTGCCCAGGAGAGTTGGCCAAACAAAGGGAGTATCCCACTGCATGGAAAGGAGGGAAGGGGAAGAATCAAAGATGCTGCCTGGAGTTTGGTTTCAGCAACTGGGTAGGATGCTGGCCATTCATTGAGAACTCTTCGGAGGAAGAGTTCTATTTAATTTCCAGAAGACATTACTGTATTGCTTACTTTTACCGGTAGACTGAAAAAAATATCTTCATACTGGTGATTTTATATGAAGATTTTAGACATTTACTGAACACATCAGATATTTCTGCTTGAAACAAAAAAAAACCCCACACGAAGTGTTTATAATTATTCTTTTATAAGTTCTATTTTGAAGTTTGTCAAAAGTTACAAATAGAAAAGTATTGGGATGTAATGTCCACCATGGTGTCTACAGTTAGGAATACTGTATCGTATATTTAAAAGTTGCTAACAGAATAAATTTTAGAAGTCTTCACAAGAAAAAAAATTTGTAACTATGTAAAGTGACAGGTGTTAACTAGACTTATTTCAGTGATCTCTCACAATATATAAAACACCTAATCATTATGTTGTACAACTGAAACTCATAAATTGTTACATGCCAATTATAACTCAATTAAAAAATTAGCTCTATTTTGTCTACTTTAATAATGGAAAGCATAAGTCTTTGAAAATGTCATTTTCACTTTTTCAGACTGTCTAGAGTATTTTTAACTAGTCAGTAGTATTTCTGAACATGTTTTTAAAAGAAAGTCTGTGTTCAATCAATACTCAGGCCTTTTTTCTTTTTTTTGGATCTACTCAAAAAGGTACATAAAAATTTGTGAGAAAATTATTTTTCTCATGCACCTTTGACTCAAAGAAGATTACGAATTAGTAAAATTTTTCATTTAAAAATACAATGATTTAAGGGGCACCCGGGTGGCTCAGTGGGTTAAGTATCCGACTTGGGTTCAAGTCATGATCTCACAGCTTGTGTGTTGAAGCCCCACATTGGGCTCTGTGCTGACCGCTTAGAGCCTGGAGCCTGCTTCAGATTCTGTGTCTCCCTCTCTCTCTGCCCCTCCCCTACTCATGCTCTGCCTCTCAACCATAAACATTAAAAAAACATTTTTAAAAAAATACAGTGATTTATAAGGTAATTTCTGGAAGACACAATATCATAGTTACATTATTATAATGCAATAATTGCAACTCATGTGGCAAGGAAGAGACTCATTTATCCTTTGTGGGGAAACAAGTCAAATCTCTTCACTCAGTCTTGACAGAAAGCTCTTTCTTAGCAGTCAAATGTTGGGGTTGTGGGAAAGCCATTCCAGGACAACACAGGCACAAATTCTTGAATTTGGGGGGGAGCACAATCTGCCACATGACAGGAAAATTTAATTTTCTCTAGGCATACACCTTAAAAGAAAAAAAAAATCATTTGGAAGCCTTGGGATCTTATCTGTCTTGATGCTCTGTTGAGTTTTATCAAAGTACCTTTTATTTCCTATATTTAAAACTATTTCAGAACATCAGAAATGAAAGCAGAATTTTAAAGGTGGATTAACTTTTTCGTGCCATTACTTATTCCTTTAAAACTATTTCAAAAACATTATTTGAGAATTATAAACTTAAGTGTATACATATTTGGAGGGATATTCATTTGCGTGTCAGCATTGTCATATTTGCATAGACAGAATGAACTGGCAATTGGCTGAAATTTTTATTTTTTAATTAGAGATTTCAGATTTACATAATACTGTCCTAATTAAATCATTTTAATGTAAATGCCTTCTCTTAACTTTTCGCATACTTGGATATTCTACAAGTAAAAAGCACATTCAGATACAAACTTAATTTGAATATAAAGTATACCTTAACTGATTTCTTGACCTCATGATTCAATCTCCCTAAGTTACTAGGAGTAAGATTCTATTTAAAGATAATTATACAATCTAAATAATTTATTTAGATTTATTTATTTAAAGATAATTATAAAATCTATTTAAAGATAATTATAAAATCTAAATAATTTAAAGTGTGAAGCCTGTATGACTTGGCCAATTTCTCCTGAGTAGTAATTATAATAATTAAAAATATATATTTGTTAATGACAGTGGTCTAGAAAAATTCTAATTTCCCCTTCTATATTTAGATTTAGCTGGTAGCCATTGTTTATAGAGCTTGATGATTTCTCATTGTTATCCTAATTGTGAAAGCAGTAGAGTATGCAAATTATCAGAGAAAATCTCCTACCAATAAACTATGCAAATAAAACATCAGGTGAGTGGATATATTCTTTTGTGTCATTAATCGGTTGATTAAACTCTACTAAAATGCAAACGACATGGCTGACTCCACTTCTCAAGCCTCCAAAGAATCGTTTATGTTGCCAATAATGTAGCCAAGACAATAAATGCATATTCTCCGTGTTTCCTTTTAAAAGCCTGGAGGCATTTAGTTATCCTTGTGAAGACCCCATGCTAGATAGCCTATCTATAATACTATTTATAATAATAGCATTAGAATCCCCAAGCAAAACCCAGGGTGAGTGAGGTGCTCAGTATGCAATGACAGTAGATGAGTTTTCCAGACAACAGTTCTGAGGAAGAAAAGCTGTAGAAAAAGAAAGGGAAGGATTTCAAGCCTTGTTTGTTTTCTTTTTTAACTTGGCTTTTCTACACTCCTTCTTCTAAGATGCCATTTGTACATACAAATCACTTCAGTTTATTTTTAAAACCCACACAGAGAGATATTGTTTTGTTGTGGTTACATCCTAGTCAGTAGAGGCCCAAAACCTCCCATCGTGAGAGGAAATGAAGCCTGGCTGGGTCTTTAAGAGGCCTCCGTGTACATGTGGCTCCTTTCATCTCAGGCTTGTAATTGCTGTGATTCCGCCCCAAGCTTATTTCCAAAGGTAGCCCACTGAGAAAATTCTCAGTATCTAACCCAAGATACATTAAAGAACGTTGGTCCCACAAATGAAGCAAAGTTTGCATTTATGGTAACAAGCAAAAGGACAAAGTCACTTTGCTCCCTCGTCCGAAGCTCCTTCAGTTGTAACCGATAAGCTCCCTTTCTGAAGTCATCCCCCTTCTAGGAGAACCAAGGCACTTGGATAAAACACAATAAAATATCAAGACAGAGGAGATCCCAAGGTTTCCAAATGAATTTTGTTTGACGGTGCATAGACCTGGAGAATGGCGCGTTGTTCAGGCACTGCGTAGATTACGTTCTCTCAGTAGTTTCCGTTTGCGTGCCTGTGTTGGCCCAGCATGTCCTTCCCACAATCCTAACACGTACCTGGCAAGGAAATGCGTTTCTTCCAAAACTTGGACTAAGAGTATCCTCAAATTTGAGTCCCTTCCCCCAAAGGGCAGAGGATCGTCGTCCTTCTTACCACCTCTGTAGCAAGGAATTGTTAGGGTTTGTTACTGTTTAGCAACCTGGCCTCCAGATTAGATTAGGCTGTAAATCCCCCGAGGGCAGCAGCCTTGGTGTCTTGTTTGCACCCTGTGTGCTCAGCATGTGGTGGACCTGAACAGGTATGTGAGGAATCATGGTCTGACCATGTGTCCAAATTTAGATTCAGAAGACTGGACCACGCCCGTGCTGATTCTAATGTCTTGATGATGATACATTTTCTGACAATACCGTCAAGTGAGTACAAACTCATCCACCCTGAATGGAGCGTTTAACCACTTCAGAACTGAACTGCAAATGTTCCTCAGAGACAGAAGAGGAAACTAACAGCCAATGAAAGTGAAAGGAGAAAGCAGACAATAATATTGTTAGACCAAAAAAAGTAATGTGAAAAATTTTTATAAACTATCAGCTCTTACTGATAGCTATTGTCATTTTTAGAATACTTGACAAGGTTAGCCAATTTCCCCAACTTCCTTTATTCCTTTTTTGTGTACTACACCAGCAGACTGCATAGAAAACTACATTTTGGGTTATTTGGGAGAGATTATTCCATCCTTCCTTGTAGAAATGTATTTTAAGAACCTATGTGGTATATTGCTACACTTGTACCGTGGTCTCTACAATGCCTATAATTGCCTGTAATTAAACATATTTAACAACTGGAAATAAAAATATGTTATAGAATCAATTGTTAAATCAAAATAAATTTTAAGGGTGCCTGGATGGCTCAGTCAGTTAAGCATCTGACTCTTGATTTTGGCTCAGGTCATGATCTCACTGTCCCTGAGAAGGAGCCCCATGTCAGGCTCTGTGCTCACAGTGTAGAGCCTGCTTGGGATTCTCTCTCTCTCTCTTCTTCTCTCTCTTCTTTCTCTCCTTCTCTTTCTCTGATTCTCCCCAGCTTGGGCTCCCTCTTTTAAAATAAATAGATATTTTAAAAAAATTTGTAATCATTCTTCTTTTCAAAATTAACCAAGATGCAGATAACACAGAACTGCTTATGAAATGATATGAGCCATTGTGCCCACAGATCACCAAATCGTTCTAATAATTCCAAGTCATTTGTTGAATTTTAGTAATTATTGGTGTACTCCTTTGTTTGATGTTACTATTTCTAGTTCAAAGATGTTCCTATCTGAACCACACAACTGGACAAGGGAAGCCTGGTTTCTCCCCATTAAATTGGTAGTATTAGATGCCTGCTGGCACGTAGCTGCTGCCCACGAGAGGCTGGGCACTACGAGACTGCATCCAGACACCTGCCCTAAGCAACATCACTGTTATCACCACCGTCTGCCCTGCTATGTGCCTTGTCACCCTCATCAACTCTGGGCCGCTCCAGAGCAGGTGATGAGTGATGTGGATGTTTCCGTCATTGGCCAGCTCAGTCCACTTTGCAGCTGCTGAGAGTTACCCTCACCTGCAGGCACCGAACACCTGGGCTCAGTATCCTAAATCATTTAGCATCTGGTACGGAAGCCCTGTATTTCAATAATTAAATGGCCAGTATGTTTACAGTAATGCTTACCATCTAACTATCGGCTCTGCCTAGAATGTTCTGGTCTTTATAGGTAGTTAAATGATGAAAGTCTAATTTTCGTAAATTAGCCAAGTAATCATCTAGAGCCTGCATAATAATTTCTAGAAACATGGCTTTGACACTTGTGGACATGAAATGAGAAGTTGAAATAGACAACCACTTACACTAATTTCCATGAATCAAATAAAAATGAGTACTTAGTACAACTCAAGAACTTGTTTCATTTCATCCTTATGTCATCTCTGTTTTGAGATATTATTAGGATTGTTTAATAGCTGATAAAGTTGAAGCACGGAAAAGCTGACCAAATGGCCCAGAGACCCATACTCTGAAGATGGAAAGGACAGAATTAAAATCCTCATGATGTATCTTCAGATGTGCTTTAAATCACTGTGCTCTACTGTTTTCCTAGTAAGTAAAGCCATTTTATGCAAATAAGCCACTGGGTGTGGTGAAATGAATAGAACTCTGGATTGAATTCTGGTTTTGTCACTTACTGGCTGAACCTTTTGCAAAGTTATTTTATCACTGTAAAGTTCACTATTCTCACCTCTAAACTGAAAAGCATAAAACCTTCCTTAAAATAGTTATAAGAATTAAATAATATAACAAATAACATAATTCTCTTATACCTAGAACATAATAAGTCTATGATGAAGGTCAATTCTGTACTCTACATACAATGCCTCTCAGCCCTGTGAAGGCAATGGCTGCATCTGGTTCATAGTCATAATTATAGTGGCAGTCATTCTTTAACTACTACATATGCAAACTTCATAATGTGGCAGGCAGTGTTCTTAATCTTTGACATAAATTGCTTCATTCGATCTAAACTACCTTCAATATACATGAGATGTTATTATTATCATCCCCATCATGAAGGTGAGGAAACAGGAGCAAGAAAATTAAGAAACTTACTCCAGTTCACCCACAGGGAGTGAGCGGGAGGGCCTGGATTTTCACACAGACAGGCTGGCTCCAGAGTTTGTGCTCTGAGCCACGATGGTCATTCTTAGCATTTCCTAGGGTTTCAATAAATATTTGTAGAAAGAATGCATAATTCCTGAAATTGCACAATTATTATTTCTCTTGTTAGCTTTAAGCCTTCCAATTCCTAAGTAATATGAATCCTAATGGTAGACCGCTATGATTTTTTTGACTTGAACTCATGAATCTGTTTATTGGTCCCATAAGGATAACAGATTTTGATAGAAAAAGAGAGAGAATTTTATAAACAACAACAAATATGACCAAAAGAGACCCATTTAAAAAGATGTACTAAATCATGATATTCCAAATTTAGGTTCTAAATTTTTAGCAAATGGGTAAAGTAAAATGCAAATCAGAAAATAATTCAATTGTCACTTATTTTTTGGTCTGGAATATCTCAATCAAGTTATTGTAAATAATTTTGAAAATCTTATGGGCATCTTACAAAAGGCAAATCTTCTTTGATAAAAAAAATATTTTTGATTACTTCACCTAGGTTGTCCTTCAATGTACCAGCAGTTTAGAATTTGTTCATATATCACTGTCCAAGTAAGCCATCTGAGAACTGTTAGACACAAATACTAATAAACTTAGTTCTTCCTAAACACAAAAACCCATTGTTTACTATGGTTATTTAATCTCTGTTACTGTTTTTGAGGGCTTACACAAAAAGTGTAAGTCCAAAACAAACTTCTAAATATCTTCAATAATTTTTAGGGGATAAAGCTTCCATAGTTAGATTTATTTTCTCTCCTTAGTTGATATTAGTGAAATCATTCCATCCATTGAATTTGCTACTAAATTTTCTCACATTTGCTGTGTTGAGAAACCATAAATCTGACAAATGGGAATAGATTTTAACTATATTATCCCCTATGGTGGTAAGAATCCTTTTAAGCCTGCGAGGTTTTCTATTTGGCCACATGTAATTTCTGAAGCTAAGAATCATCTCAAAGGGCATCTCAACCCAACGCTGCAGTATTGAGTATTCCACATGTGTCCAAATGTCCGACCATCCAAAAAGTGTTCTGTGGAAAAGGAAAGGATCTGAAGACTGTCAAGCCTTAACATACCGATAACCTGCAAGTTTGGCACATATCGGTTTTTGAAGCAAAAGTTCTTCAGGAGAGATGTAGGCAATGCTCATTTCTTTAGGTAAGTTTGAATTCTTGGGTGAAGATGAACCATTTGGACTTGTTTGAGAATTAAGCGAGAAACCAAGTACAACCCATTTTGAGCTTCAGCAATGCTTTCAAGTGGAAAATTTGGAAGTATTTTTATTTTATTTTATTTATTTTATTTTAATTTTTGAGAGAGAGAGAGAGTACGAGAGCAGGGGAGGGGCAAAGAGAAGAGACAGACACAGAATCCGAAACTAGCTCCAGGCTCTGAGCTGTCAGCACAGAGGCCAACATGGGGTTTGAATCCATGAGCTGAACAGTGAGATCATGACCTGAGCCGAAGTCAGGTGCTTAACCGACTGAGCCATCCAGGCCCCCCCAGAAATCAGTTAGAAAGACAAACTGTACACTGGTACGACCAGGGGTTCTGGAGTCCGACAGACCTAGATAAGTCTTGCCTCTATCTTTATTGAGTCTCCTGTTAAATATCCTTGTCTTTAATGGACTGTTGTAAAAATTAAATGAAGCACCACATGTAAAGTGCTGAATACAGTACCTGGCCAAAAAAATCTCCACCAAATCTCTCATCTGCCAGGTGTTTGACATTGTGCGACTCACATACTTCTTTATGCCTTAATTTCAATTCTAATGTAAAAATAGGAAATATAATACAAATGTTAAGGGCTTGTTAAAAGAATTGGAAACATGCAAGATTTATGACATTTAGAAGGTACTTAATAAATGGTCATTGTGCTTAGTATAAAGTAAGCCTTGACTCTGCAACATATATCGTGTATGTATATAGTTATGTGTAAATTTTACTCTACTATTTTTTTAAGTTTATTTCTTTATCTTGAGAGAGAGAGCAGGAGCATGAGCAGGGGAGGAGCAGAGAGAGAGAGACTGACAGAGGAGAGTCCCAAGCAGGCTCTCCACAGCTAACACAGAGCCCCAGTGGAGATTGGGAATCCATGAACTGAACTTCTCAGGAAGCCAGGAGATTGTGACCTGAGCTGAAATCAAGATGTGGATGCTCAACTGACTGAGCCACCCAGACACCCCTACTCTACTAAAAGAACTTGTACCTCTGCGATGCTGATGTGCATTTGAATGAGGAAAATAGTTAAATAAATCCTGTTATTTTATCTTAAATTTGTTCAGATGCAGTCAAACTACAGACCGAGGCTAGGAGCTGCTTTTGAAGGTCAGTCATCCAAATGATTTCTTTAAAAGTATCTTCAAAAACTATATTATAGAAAAAGGCACAACCTCCTCCTTTTGGATTCTGAGTTAGTCAAGGAGAATACTTTATAATTTGAAAAGTAATTTTGCTATCTGCGTATTCTGGATGTTCCTTTTGATTCTTTTGAATTAATTTCTGAATTTTTGTCCCTTTGAGCTATGGTCAGTATTGAAATGATTCATGATTTTTTTTTTTCCCAATGAAGGAGGACCTCTTGAAGTCTTTCTGGTCTTTTCTTGGCTTTACTCCTGCACAACACAATAGTGTTTAGCAATGAGCACCACCTGAGCATGAGTAACTATTTTTTAAAAGCTTGCCATTTTGTTGAATACTATAGAAAAATACTAAAAATTTGGCTTATAAAAAGAAAAGTATTATCTATGTTCTTCCCAAACCTAGTGCAAAGAAAACATATATAAACTGCAAGCTAATGTAGTTTCATTGTTAGTCCCTATGTAGACACAAGATGGCTACGGCAGATACAGATCCTTCACCTTCATCTTAGAAGAGTGATGTCAATGTACAAAGACCCCAGATCCAGTCGGTCTGAGGCTTCATTGATGGGTTTGAGTCACTTGCTCATCCCTGAACTTCTGCCAGAGGGATGGCCTTGTTGATCAGTTTAGGCCTAGGTTATAATCACTCCCTTAACTGGTCAATGGGGTCCATCAAATCACCTAGTCAGAAAGGGGACAAGAGCTAAAGTCCCTAAACCAAAATCAGGAGTGACTGTCAGATGAGTCAGGGGCCCAGGATGGCCAACAATCAATGTCTATCATTGGACATTAATACTAGTCACAAAATCAGATCAAGTTTCTCTCCATGGCTAGAAGGTTAGTTCCTAAGAGCAGGGTTCCCTTCCCAGCCCCTGGCATGCAATAGGCATTGAACAGTACCTTTCTGCAGGCGTTATGCCCTTTGGTTTCTTCTTAACCCAGTAGGCAAAATGATTTTGTCCATCCTATCATCTTTCTAGTTCATGCCAAGTAAAAGCCAAACTTACTGCAAATGACCCAAGGGGCATGACACTCTGGTCTCCCCATTATGTCTCTGCCCTCATCTCCAATCTCTTTATCTCTGCTCTGCTCCAGCGAGTCTGGCCCCACCACTGCTTCTACAAAATCGCTGACCAGCTACTAGTTTCCCTCGGCCTGGATCATTCTTCCCTCAGAGAGGCATGAGGCTCACCCCTTCTCAAGTTCCCTTCATTAAAATGTTCCCTGGTCAGTCTAGCTCTGTCCCATCTGCTCCATAAACTCCCATTCCTTCTTCTCTGCTAGAATTTTCTCCACAGCCTTTATCACCACCTGAAACACCTATGTTCTTTGTGATTTTTGTTGTTGTTCCCATCACTGGAATATAAGTGCCTTCATGTCAGGGGCTTCAGATATTTTGCTTCATCAGTCCGTCTCCAGCACCAGAATAGCCTCCAGCACATATAGATGCTCAGGAAATATCCACTGAATGAATGGTTAATGTTCCAGTTCTTTTATTCACCGCCCCCTCCCCCAGGCCTTAGTGTGGGAAATGTGCCCTGGCATTGCATGCCCTGGGAAAAGTGAGACACTCCTATCCTGTACTTCATCAGCACCTCCTCCATCACTCTGGACTCTGCAACACAGATGCTGTTACCCTCACTCACTTGCATTTCCCTAATGCCTAGCACAGAAGACATGCTCAATGGATATGTAAATAAAATTGAATGAATAAAGAATGTTCTGGGTATGGCATTAACCATGAATGCTCAGAAAATTTTCAGGGAATCTTGTACCATACCAAATTGCCAGTTATCCCAGAGAGAATAGTAAATTCACATGAAAGTAAATTTTGTCAATGCACTGTTTTGGCTACTGTAGCATCGCACTTATGAGAAGTTAGGTATATGCCCTGATGAACCTATTCTAAATCAAACCAAAGACTTAAATTTTTCCTAGCCAATCATGTTCACATTTTCTATTTTTCCTTCAATGCCCTTGCCCCAACACACACACACACACACACACACACACACACACACACACACCCTGAGACAGTGTATCATCTAATACAGCATATTACAGCAATATAGTCATTAACATGAACATAGTAAGAGGAACTATTAAACTTCTAAGTCTCTGTGGCTTTCACATAGTGTTCTGAGGAGTGAAATAAGAGGCAGAAGTCTGATCAAACACAAGAAAGGGTAGGAGACAGGAGGGAAAGGCCCAGAGGTGAGACAGCTACGTAGACTCCCACTTTGGCCCATTAAACCAGGCTGGCCTCCAGCATGACTCAATTCGAAGCCCCCTCAGAAGACTTGGCTAACATTACTTCCTTCCCCAGGCAGACTTGGCTCAAGAATTGGAACAGGCCAAAACCTGCTAAAGAGCCCATTAGTAGACTCAACAGTCAGGAACTGGGGGCAGGGAAAGAGGAAATAAGGCAAGAACTGAAACCTTCTGTTAAAACAATATTAATTCCCCATAAATGTCATCTTTTATCAACAGAGCTCACATAGAAGGCTTGTGGAAGGTCTGAAATTCTAAAAAGGATTTTTTGTGCTGGACACTCTTCCAGACCCAATATAAAGTCCGGAATAATGTTAAGTTTCTCACAATTATAAACCTGAAAGTGTCAGAACATCAAAACTTCCCAAAAAACAGAGTCTAAAATAATCTGACATAATTATTCTAGTCCACCAAGACTACATAGGGATGGTCTGAAGATTTCTTGTTTGGATATTGGACTACATTTTTAGAGAAAAAACTACGTTTATAAATGTCAAATGAATTGAGACAGAAGACCGTTACTTACGGAATTGTGCAGAGAAACAAATGTAGGTAGTTCAGAAAGTCAGCTTCCAATACTGCTTTTAAGACCTTCTAGGTAAACACTGACTTTTTAAAAATTGCAGAGCTACATATCTTGGGTATTGTGAAACTTCTTGATTTTCTTGGATGATAACAGTATCACAATACTGATACTATACATCAAAGAAGACATTCTGAGATATTGAAGATAATTCATTTAATCCTCGTGACAGCTCTATAATGAAGGCATGTTAACATTATCCCCATGTATACAGCTGAGCAAACAGAGGCACAGGGAATTTAAGTAGCTGTCCTCACACAGCAAGCAACCTAAAGAGCCAGGATTTAAACCTACACTGCCTGGCTTCTAAGATCACAACATCAACCATCTCACTGTACATCTTCTCAGTGAATAACAGTCATTTTAGTAATCACTGAATCCTTCCAGTCTATAGATTAAGAGATTCTTAAATTGGAAACCGAAGACACTATTAGGCATTCAAGGTATATCCTCCACCCTTTAAAATGAGCTAAATCTCAGGAAGATACTGCCTCCTAGAATCATGTTGGGCCTACTACATGTCCTTCTCAAGTTCCCATTCTGTGAGGATGTGCTACTTTTTGGCTGTTCTTGGCCTTGGCTCTTATTCATACTTTATGCTATTACATTTGTTCTAGTTGGCTCTTGGGTCTTCCTATCATATCAGAAAAATAACTTTGCTTCACACTTATACATGACTTATCTCTCAGAATAGGATTAGGATATGCTTTCTTCTGTCCTGTAGCTGGGATAAAACAATCTGGAAGCCTAGAATCAATCTGAACATTGACAATTCCATAAACAAATATACAATATGCTAGAGTGTCTTATACACATATTTTTCCCCATGGGCCATGACCAAGATTATTTATCTTTAGGAACATTCCAAATGAAGATTTTTTAACAATTTCCCAAAATGACTGAACTCATCCTTGGGCTCTTCTCAAGTCTTCTAAAAAAGTTACATTTCTGTACTGGGTGTTTGCAATATACAACTTAGCAAAAAACTATCCTTTGGCTGTTTAAGCTTAGTTGAATTGTATACTAGAGATTTATCCAGATGCTACTGTCCTACATCATTCTAAACCAGTCAGTGGATTGTGGGGGGAGATTAAAGAGCCACTATTGTCAGCTTTCTTTATGTCCCAACTATGATTTTATGAGCCACAGCACCAAGAGTTTCAATAGGGAGGGGGGATGTCTCACTCACTGATTTCTATCCAGACTTAGCCAAAGCTTAAAAGACAACTATGATTTTGATTTTGGAATTAATTCAACAAATATTTGTTAAATATAAATTATGTGCTAAGTAGTGTGATAGACTATGAAGATGTAAGAACTACTAATAATAAATGATATTACTCTTTTTACCTCTTCTATGTTAAGCTCTGTGCTAAGTATTAAAAACTTATTTCATTTGATCCTCATAGCATTATGATAATTATATTATGATGATCTTATTACTTCATTCTATAATGAATAAACTAAGGCACAGGAAAGTAACTTGTCCAAAGTCACACAGCCAATACATGAAGGAGCTGGCTTCCAACTTCAGTCTGAATCCAGGGTCCTCACTTTGACTACTCCGTATATACATACATTTATAGAATAGAGATAAAACAGGTGTGCAAATAAATCATTTTAACACTGTTTCTGCTTTTCCTTGGCCTCCAAATATAAAAACCCCTCTCTGGTAGACACTCTTAGCTCCATCAGTGTGGGCGGGGCTAGAGGGCTCCGCTGCACAATGTCCAGGGCTCAGCCAAGCTAGCGGTGGCTCCATCCTGAGCAGCACTTGAGCCTTTGCTCCCAGGTTGTTATAAGGCAGCAGAACTGATAGGAGCATCTTATCTATGACTATGTGACCTTGACTTTTCATTATAACTTGTGTTGGCTGAGGCCACAGAGTGAAAGAAACAATGGCTGTTGTTTGTTGTTTATCTACCACTCTGGGTGCCAGAGCGTACTGTCACATAGTATTTCCACTCCCACCAGTGTTGTACCATTGAAGTTTCACACAGAGCGTCACCTAAGTGACAGATGGCTATGGACCACTGGGCAATTCTGTCCTTTATTGGTTGCATTGTATTTTTATTTCTTCTCAGTTATTAGAGCTGTTCGCTGGCGAGTTAAAGCCTAGAATCATGGCTAGATGATAAAGAAACTTGCGGGACATGCTAAAAAGTTTAGAATCTTTATTGTATATCATTTTATTCCAAAGGCTTCACACCCTAACGTGGTTTCTTCCTCAGGTCTAGCCACATATGTATACTAACACGTGGTAAAGTCTTTCCTTTGATTAGGTCCCAATCTGGGGTTCTGCCCACGGCCTCCTTAGGCCAGTCTTAGCAAGAATCCTACTGGGTCAGTTTAATGATATCTTATCACTCTGGCCTACCTTCAGCAAGAATTCTGTACCGTTCGGTTACAGAATCCCCTGAGCTTTGATATTTCCTCTTAGTAATTCCATCCATTGCCCCTACCTTGCACTTTGGTTATAAATCTCCCCTTACCTCTGTTATGTTCAGAGTTAAACCCAACCTCTCTTCCCTAATGCAAAACACCCATCGTGGTGGCTTCTCTTGAAAAAATTATTTCCTACTATCTTTAAGAAGTATCATGAAAAATTTTTCTTGAACACTTTTAATGCTTTCCTTCTGTTTCATTAAAAAATACATATCTTTTGGAATCAGCTGCTTTTTGTGAATTTCTGATTAATCAAGACAGATGTGCCATGTGTTTCTGCATAATTTTAAACTTCATATCATTACCTTTCCAAGTGTTTACAGAACCAGACATTATTGATTTTTAAAAATATGGAATTGTATCTAATAAAGCTGCTTATGATATTCTATAAATACATATGGTCTGAACCCTGTCAAGTCCCAGAATTAAGCTCATAATTAAACTTGTAAATTTAGTTAAGTCCCAGAATTAAACTCCTAATGATTTTCAGTTGTCTTTGATAGAGAAATAATACTAGACAGTATAAAAAAAATTTGGTCTGTAATTAAACTCCAAGTCAAGTAAAAGAGCTGAGTATCTTTAAATTGAAAAAGACACAATAAGTAAGTGACTGGTAACCATCAAGGCTCAGATCAACTTGTACATTTACCATTTTTCCTAAACAGAAAGTAGTTTAAAAATCTTTTTAATTTAAGAAATTTTCATATAATAAGGATGTTGTTCTGAAAACTACATTTCAAACCAGAAAGGGAGACTTATTATAATTATATAAGGGGCGCCTGCGTGGCTTAGTCGGTTAAGCGTCCGACTTTCGCTTAGGTCATGATCTCGCGGTTCGTGGGTTCGAGCCCCGCATCGGGCTCTGTGCTGACTGCCAGCTCAGAGCCTGGAGCCTGTTTCAGTCTGTGACTCCCTCTCTCTCTGACCCTCCCCTGCTCACGCTGTCTCTCTCTCTCCTAGAAATAAATAAAAAAATATTTAAAAAAAAATACTATTTCCTTTCACTAGAATGGATTTTCACATTTTCTCACTTCCTGAAAATACATGTTGGTAAATTATAACTGGATGGACCACACCCAGAGAATGGAGAAGACCAGTTGAATCCTTAACATTCCACTTTCCTGCCTTAATCTCCTTAATCTGATGGTTCAGATCATTCATACAAGCGTCCTAAGCCATATTAAAATTTCTACCTGGAGGGCATTTCTAACTACTAATGAGATAACAGGATGTGTTGGTTGTATTTCTAAAAGGCTTGCATAACTCAACTAGCACCTCTGGCAGTTACCTACCAAACTGTTTTCAGATTTCAGGATCTTCCTCCTCCTCCTTTACCTTCTCTTCCTCCTCTTCCTCCTCTTCATTTTCTTCAAGAGCTTCAAGCATAGAAACAGACTCATTCTATATAAATTCTACCTGAAGCCTACTTTGAATGCTGGCATAAAGTTGACAGATCCCTCTTGCAAGGATATTATTGTATGGGTGATTCTAACTTTTACTATAGGGAGCTATGAGTAAACTTTCTCCAGATAGGCAAAGGATGAAGAAGAAAAATTGCAAAAGATTTTGGTGGGTAAGTTCCTAAAACTATGATTTAATTTCCTATAATGAAAAAAATCAAGCATCAAATATAAAGAATAATAAACAACCATGCCATGTACCCACAACTGAAATTTATTAAATGTTGGCATTTTTGCCTTAATTTTTAAAAATATTTTTTAAATAAAATATTTCAGATTATTGAAGCTTATAGTGTGCCCTTTCTCAGTTTACTGTCTTTCTTTCCCAAATGTAACCACTATCTTAAATTTGTAGCTTATTATGCTCATAAATATTTTATACTTTCATCACAAATGATATATTATATGTTGTACCTTTTGGATGGTTTTAAAAATTCTTGGGGTGCCTGGGTAACGCAGTCTGTCAAGTGTCTGACTTTGGCTCAGGTCACGATCTCACAGTTCACGGGTTTGAGCCCCACATAGGGCTCTGTGCTGACAGCTCAAAGCGTGGAGCCTGCTTTGGATTCTGTGTCTCTCTCTTTCTCTGCCCCTCCCCACTCTGTCTCTCTATCTCACTCTCTCAAAAAATAGATAAACGTTAAAAAATTTAAAAATTCTTTTCTGCAATATAATTATGTATACTTAAAATTATATGCCATATATAATTTTTCTCAGTATGATTTTTAAGATTCCATAATGTTCTATACCCATTTTCTCCTGCTGACTGACATTTAAGTAGTTTCCAACTTTTTCCTATTATTATAATTCAACTTTGATGTTTTCACAATGAACACAAACCATTTCACAGAACATCAGCATCAAACACCGTCATTCTGTGGTGGTGATGGATCAGAACAAAAACTAGCAGTGATTACTGTGTGATCCTGCCTGAGTATAGACAAAAACATGAATGCTCTCCAACAAAAATGACCAAATATCCCTCTCTAGCTAATATGACGGACAGTTTCTATTTTTTTTTCTTCTTCTTCTTTTTTTTTTTTTTTTTAGAGAGTGTGAGCAGGGGAGAGAAGTAGACAGATGATCTGAAGCAGGCTCTGTGATGACAGCAGAGAACCCAATGTAGGGATCGAACTCATAAACTTTGAGCCAAAGTCAGATGCCTAACCAACTGAGCCACCCAGGTGCCCTGATGGATAGCTTCTTCTTGACCAGTTATGGCTTCAGATTCATTCTAGACTTCTCTCCTTCTAAATTAGATTTAATACAATATTGATTATCCATTTATCCCACTCCTGTACAATTCAGAGCAAAGCCACACTTCACAAGCCCTCTCTGGAACCACCTCACACAGGCTAAATCCATAAGCTCCTTCTAGCCCCTCTCACTTGGGTGCCTTCCAGTTCTCCATAGTGAGCATCACCCTTCATGCAACAAGAAACTAAAATTGTTCAACTTAGATATGGTCCTGGTGGCCTGTGGCTGGAAATGGACACTAATGAGCCTGAACATCTTTTCACACCCACCGTGGTCAGAATAACCATCAAAGGTGCGAGTTGACTTTGTCTCTAAGATAATCAGATGGGCCAAAGCTCTCTAATGTCTCTTTTTGTTTTGTATTTTTTTCCTGAATTGTCTGGTTGTGCCCTTTGACCATTTTTCTATTGCATTTGGTTCTGTTTTTCGTTTTGTTATATATAGTCCTTCATATTTTCTAGATAAAAAAACTTTACAGGTTGTACTGAAATTTTATATTTTTATTTAGTCATCCTTACTGATTTTTCTAATGGTGTGTGATCTTTGTGACCCAAGAAATTCTTCCTTATATAAAGGTCATGAATATATTCTATTTTTCTTCTATTTCGAATATTGGAGTTCTGCTTTTTTTATTTTAAAGTTGGACTAATTGCCTAGAATTTATTTTGTGTATGGTGAGTGCTATTAATATGATTTTATTTTTCCCAATCTGAATAACAGACTATTCTAATAAAATATATTGGACAGTTTTCCTTTCCCCATCCCTATGCCTGACATTTCTCAATCTTCTAAAGATGTGTGAATCTGGTTCCTGATTCTACCCTGTCCTATTGTTTAGTTTATAGGGAAAAATCTGTTATAAGTTCTGATAACAGGACTGATAAGGAAATACCTGTCCCTGATCAAAGGCTCCCTCTTCGGGGTTCTTCTTCCCACCCTGCTTGTCGCACACATTAATGAGGAATGTGGAAGTAACAGGCTATAAATTATTCCCTCTGCTGATGCTCAAGGCTCAGACCTCTGGAGAATGATCTTCTCTGAGCCCACCAGTGTAAAATAAACCTCCTCCCTTCCAAGATCTCCAAGTGCCACTTTGTTCTTCCACCAGGTGATCCAGACCAGATTCCACAACATAGTCTCTTGATATACATTGATATACACTGTTTTAATCACCACTGTGCCCTATTCTTTTCCTTCAAAATACCTATAATTTTAATTAAATGTGTTCTTTTGTGATGTCTAACTTTGTCATAAGTTTGTATGTTCCACATGGTAGACTCGGTGTTCTGTACCATGCCTAACACACAATAGAGACTCACTATGTATTTGTTGAATGAATGGATAAGTGGAACAATAAGTTAATATTAGAATAGTGTCATAGTATTAAGTCATATGACCTGACCTTTAGCTCCCTGTGGCCTCCTGCATGTCCAGTTCTCAACTCTTCTACTTTGGGCAGATTATAGGGGTTCATTAAATGTCTTCTTAATTTACGTCTTCCTGTTTTTGCTGTTCCTCAGAAAGAAGAGTTCCAAGTTAATTCTTATTGCTTCATTTTGATTTCATCCCTGTATTTTATCAAACAGAGATACTTAAATTTTCATGCAGGTGAGGGTTTTCTTATTTTCTCTTTCATACTCTTCAAAGTTTCCTCCAATATTTGTAAACAATTCTTCCTTTATTATTAGTTTTCTTTTAATTTTGGAGAGAGAGAGGGAGAGAGCGAGAGAGAACACTGTGAGGTTGGAAGGAGCACAGAGAGGAAGAGAATCTTAAGCAGAGTGGAGTCCCATGAGGGGCTTGATCCCAATACAATGAGATCATGACCTGAGCCAAAATCAAGAGTCAGATGCTCAACCTATTGAGCCACCCAAACACCCTTTACTTTATTTCATAATAATAACCTTAATACTAAATACTCATATAGAAAGTACTATGGGCCAGGGTCTGCTGTAATATAAATTACTATAAATATATTAGCTCATCTAATCTTCACAAATATCCCATGAGGCATGTGCTCTTATTATAGCTGTCTATAGATGAAGGAACTAAGGCACATAGAATTTAATCAGCTTGCCTAAGGTAACTCAACTAGAGCATGCTTAAAACAGGATGTGAACCCAGGCAGCTTGGGTTTGGGGGAAGGAGAAATTTTTAAAATCTATATTTATAGGGTATTGTATGTAGACATTGCTGAGTCTATATTTTGAAATGTATTTCTAATCATATTACTTTCATAAAGACAATTTATTAATTACATAAGGGGGATATTCAGGGATTAGTCTTGCTTCATTCCTGGAAACTGTGGAGCTGGCTTCTTTAAGCTTGTACAGTTACACCTTAAACTTTTTTTTTTTTTTTACAAATAGTTTATTGTCAAATTAGTTTCTACATAACACTCAGTGCTCATCCCCAAAGTGCCCTCCTTCATGCCCATCCCCCCCTCCCCCCCACATCCATCAGTCCTCAGTTTTTGTCAGCATTCAAGAGTCTCTCATGGTTTGCCTCTCTCCCTTTCCCCCACCATTTCCCCCCTTCTTCTCCCCCTTGGTCCTCCGTCAAGTTCCTCCTAATCCTCCTATACGTGCAAACATATGGTATTTGTCCTTCTCTGCCTGACTTATTTCGCTCAGCATAACACCCTCAAGGTCCATCCATGTTGCTACACGTGGCCAGATTTCATTGTTTCTCATTGCCCTGTAGTATTCCATGGTATAGATAAACCACATCTTCTTGATCCATTCATCTGTTGATGGACACTTAGGCTCTTTCCATGTTTTAGCTATTGTGGAGAGTGCTGCTATGAACATTGGGGTACATGTGCTCCTATGCCTCAGCATTTCTGTATCCCTTGGGTAAATTCC